>NW_007727845.1:409914-429752 GCF_000696425.1 Galeopterus variegatus | reverse complement strand
CAAAAAAATAACCCAATTAAAAAATGGGTAAAGGAGCTGAACAGACATTTCTCAAAGGAAGATATACNTTAATCTTATGAGCCTTGTTTTTTCCATTTGTATGAAAAGAGAATTGCACTAGATTATCTGCTAAGGTCTTTCCAGCTTTAAACTTCTATGACTTTTGTGATTCAATTCATTTTATTTTTTAACAATTTTTTGTTTCCAGTGTGTGACATCTCTAACTTGTGCAGAATCCGTTATTCTGATTAAAAAGTCCAAATGCATGGCTGATTCTTTGATCTGCCATAAGGCTGTTCACAAGCATCAAGCCATTAAAATTTTCTAGGTCATAGCCTAAATTTGGAATATGGCAAGATTTTAAGTAGCTACTACTTTAAGATTTAGTACCATACTTTCTATTATCCCCAAATAGTCCCTCTTAACATTTACCTTCTACTTCTGAATATGTTATAAACAGTCCACTTACCGTTTCAAAATTAACAGCTATCATGAGTGCATTAAAAGGGCACCATTGTGAAGTTTGTTTTATGTTTCTTTCCACTAAAATGTATTATTTTTAACATCTTGCTGTTTTACTTCTTTTCCCTGGTGTTGAACATAATTACCACAATATTCTTAGGACTCTGCTTCAAAGCTCTCCTCCTAGCTGAAAGTCACACTATATCGTTAACTCCATGAGGTCCAATAACATTTTCCCAAACATGTTGTGACTGTCACCACTGGAGAGCAATGCTTTTAGGGGAAAATGTGGAGTTGGTATGCAGCACATTCCTTTCTTTCTTTTCTGCTTTCCTAATTTCAGATAATTATTGAGTTGAAGTTTATTAGCTAATTGTATACATGCTGTGGTATTCAAGTACTTTCATTTATGTGGCTGACAGTAACTAGAGTTTTCTTCCATATAGGTATTTTACTTTAGATTTGGGAGGTGAAACTGTACTCTAATTGTGCTGCTTGGAAACCCAGTGTGGCTTTAACTAGAGTTTAATCAGTTGAATTTATTAGGGAATTATTCCATGCACCTTGGGGAGTTACATTAATTTTTCTCTACCAGGCTATCATTCAATGGGAGCTACACTGAGATGTCCACAAGCCATGGGCATTGTTTTATCTGTAACACAGAAAGCAAAGTCAGTTACAGAGACTTGAACCACCTGAACCAAATAAATTTGGGTAGAGGTTTGAACATTTCTAGTTCTGCTCCTCTCAATGGTTTCAGAAAACATACAACTTTGATTTCAATTAAAATTAATTTGTTATGCATATACTTGGAAACCCCTAAGTTAGTTTGAATTGACTTATTGGTCACTATCAAATAAATCTTATAAATTGAATTTGATTTCACTGCTACCTTTAGCAAAGCTTCATAGCATACTCTATTTATTTATTTATTTATTTTTAGCATACTCTATTTTTGATTCATGGTGCCATTTGGTTTAAAGGCCTATGTAAAAGATCTCTTTGGTAGAGATGGAGTTTTTTTCAGACAAATCTAAAACATGTTAATTCTCCAAATTGCTCTCAGGCTCCACATCTGTAGTGATCTAACTAGGATTTCATATAAAGGCTGGCCATCTGGCAAAATGTACCCCCACGACCATGTCCTAGGAACTGAGAAAAACCAGACAGGGAACATTACTCTTGTGATTTTCCCCATGCTTTCCCCCTTCTCAGCACATTAAATAATAATAATAATTAAAAAAAAAAAAAGTTAAAAAAAAGAAAAAAGAAAGAAAATCCAGACACTCAAATGAAGTCCAGGGCTCCTGACCAAGGTCAGATGAGAAAAGGCAAGTTTGATTTAAGGCATACATGACTCTCTATGATTCTTTTACTTTTTTTTTTTTTTTTTACAGCTTTAGTGAGGTATAATTAACATATAATAAACTCCACATATTTAAAGCTTACGATTTAATCACTAACCTATCTATTACTCCCAAAATATTCCTCATGCCTGTCTGTAACTCTCCCTTCCACTTACTCCTGCCAGTGCACCCCCAAGCAACCACCAATCTGCTTTCAACCATGATAGATTAAATTTTCTAGAAGTTTATGTAGAAGGGGTTCAAGACATGCTATCCCCAAATATAGCACCTTGGCATTTGAGAAAATAGCATAATCAGAAAGGTCACTCTCACCTTCTTCTCACCACTGCTCCCCTAAATAAGCCATAAAATCTAGCTGACCTTCCCCTGAAGTAGGTCATAAAACCTTCATTCCAGAGGTATCCTCCCGATATCCCATATCTGAAGGAAAGGAACATTCTTATCCTTGAGCTGCCAAGAAAAATCTGGACAAAGTGGCCTTGTTAAGTTCCCTCCAATTCATCATCATTAGATCTTACCCCCTTTGTCCAATCATACTTCTGCATGACTATTCCCTCTTCAACAAACCTAAAGCATAAAAAAATACACAGATTTCTCTGTTTCTTTGGGTCTTCATTTCTGAAGGCTCCCTGTGTTATATAAAACTTATGTTGAACACCTTTGTATGCTTTTCTCTTGTTAATCTGTGTTTTGTTATAGGGACCTTGGCCATGAACCTTGCAATGGACAGGGAAAAGGTATTACTTTTTCTCCCTTACAAAATAAATGAAATCATATAGTAAGTATTTTTTTTTTGTCTGGCTTTTTCAACTCAGAAAAATTAGTTTGATTTTCACTCATGTTATTGTGTGCATTAATAGTTCACTGCTCTAATTATTGCTGAGTCATATTCAGCTGTGTGGCTATACTATGATTTGTTTATCTATTCACCTATTGATGACAGCCAAAAAGAAAATGACCACCCTAGCCCCACTATCTGAAGAAAATGGCCAATGGCCATACACTGCCAATGGCCTGAATGAAGTTGGGATACAATCTTAAGCCTTAGATGAGGCTGCACATGTCACCACCTTGGTTTCAGTCTGGTGAGACCCTTAGTAGAGGACTCGGTTAACCTGTACTCAGACCCTCAAGAAAATGGCCAATGGCCATACCCTGCCAATGGCCTGAATGAAGTTGGGATACAATCTTAAGCCTTAGATGAGGCTGCACATGTCACTACCTTGGTTTCAGTCTGGTGAGACCCTTAGTAGAGGACTCGGTTAACCTGTACTCAGACCCTGATCTGTGGGAACTCTGACATAATAAATCTATGTGTTTTTCTAAGTCTCTATGTTTGTGTTAATTTATTACATAGCAGAGATCAAGTAATGTTCCTATAAGGAAGTGACCTATGACAGAGTAGAGTTATCCAAGATGGTAATAGGACAGAGGGAGCAATTTCAAATACCTGGTGGTGGGACAAAAAGTGGAACATTCAAGAAACTGAAAGAACATCATTGACTGGAGTATAGCTCCTCAGAAGAAGAATGAATTAAGATGAGGCTAAAGATATTCAGGCCCTGTAAATGGTTTGGTCTTTTTGTTAAGAGCACTGAGACCTCAGAAAGGATTTTTAATGTGTGTCATAGGATGGAGAAGAGGGTGAGGTGACTGACATGATGAGATTTGTTTTGTTGGAAAGATTATTCTTATGGCAATTTGGAGAATGGGTTTGGAGACAGCAATAGTGAATGTGGAAACCAGTTAGAAATGCGGTGTAGTAGTCTTGGAGAAAAAAGTGTTCAGTGTGGAGTTGAGTAGTAGCAGTAGATGCTAGAAGTGAACAAATTTGGAGAAATATTTAGAAAGAGCCTTGGAGACACCAACCGCATGGAGATATCAGGTAGAAAGTTGCAGGCACTGACTCAAAGCTAAAAAGGCAGGTCTACACTGGAGAAAGACTCATTGACCTGTAGAAAGTGATTGAAGCTGTGGGAGTGTATGAAATGATGCAAGGTATTGGTTGCTTCCACTCTTAGTGTCTAAGTAGGTAATCTTGCAAAGGAGACTTAGGAACTGCAGATATAGGACACAAGAAAGTATGTCAAGGAAGACAAAAGAAGAATATTTTGAAAAGAGAATTTTGAAAAGGAGGGAATGGTCCACAGTAAAAATAAATTCTGAAAAGTCAAATAATACAAGGTTTGAAGATGTCAGTTGTATTGTAAAGCTCTTAGAGAGAATTGTTTTTGTGAGATAATGAGAGTGGTGGGAAATGGTAAGGTAATATAGGCAGCATTTTGGAAAGTTTGTGAAAAGGGGGATGGAGAGACTCTAGCTTGAGAAATGAGGTCAATGAGACTTTTTGTTTGTGTTTTTGCATGTTTGTTTAAAAATAGGGTCAATTTAAATTCCAAGAAGAAGATCTAGTTAAAGAGTAGAACCACTAAATAATTCATTATTACTGTGCTTTCATTACTTAGTGAGAATATTTTTCTTAAGAAAAATGAGAAAATTTTTATTTAACAGCATAGTCTTTTAAGACCTGAGAGCTATTATTCTTCTTTTACTTATTTTTTAGTAACCTGGCTTAAATTTGAATTACAAATAGCTCCAAAGAAGGTTTTTTGCAATAAATAAGCAAATACAGAAACTCATTCAGAGCTTAAAGTGTTTGTTGTTGTAGATGTTCTATGGCATGGGTTAATCAATTAACAAGGCAGTAACCTTTAATAGCAGCCCCTTTCTCATTGAATACCATCTAAGCATTTGTGATAATTATTCAGGCTCTAAAAGACAGGATTGCTACTCCACAGGAGCTCAAAATCTAATGGATGAACAGATGAATAAAAGCACTGAAAGGTTTGTGGAATCCTAATGCAAAGAGAATTTCTATTTCCTGTAGTATCATTAAATTTCACTTCAAAAATTAAATCCTTGTCCTACGAAGTTTATACTGTGTTTTTTTCCTGATACATATAAGAGTTAAAGCCAAGAAATTCCATCATAACCACCTTAAAATCAAGCTGTATCCATTCCACAACAGATTTTTAAGAAAACCATGACAGTCATTTGTTTGTTGATTAGCAAATTGTATATGTGAAGTCAGTCTTAGCAATCAAACTGTTTCGTTCCAATAGGATAACATCAATCTTTATCCTCCCAAGCTTCTGTTTTTCTCCTGAAGTTCCTGTTAGCATTCAGGCAGCAGCCAAAACTCTTCTATGTGCTTTATTTACCCTCAGGGTATGGTTGATACTGTAAAACCACTGAGTCATTGCTCGCTGTGAGTTTCAAAATAAACTTGTGACAAGTACAGCAGAACCTACAGCTTTAGAATAAATGAACTTGAATATTTCGAGTACAAAGAATCCAAAGTTTACAAAGATGAAGAGACCTGAAAGTCCCCAATCAGCTCTGGGAGACTGCCTAACTGATACCATATCAAGCACCATCCTTGCCAATATTAGGAAGCCAAGTGAGAGTCAAATTGGCTTCTAGATCATACAGTGAACATTCAGAAATGCATTCACTGAGCACTAGTTGTGCTGGGAAAAACTTCCTTTGGCTACCCTGAAAAGTTGTCTTACCATCAACATCTAACACAGTCCATTGAATGTCCTTCAGGGGTGACAGCAAAATATAGAACTTGGTATTTTTTAGTATATTTGCAGAGTTGTGCAACTATTACCATAATTTAATATTAGAACATTTCATCATCCCAAAAGAATCCTTATACCCATTAGCAGTCACTCTCTTCAGCTCTAGGCAACCACCAATCTACTTTTTGTCTCTATAGATTTTTCTATTCTGGATGTTTCATATAAATGGCATTATATAATACATGGTCTTTACTATTATATGGACGACTTTTTTCACATGGTTTAGCATGTATCAGTACTTCATTTTGTTTTATGGTAAAATAATATTCCATTGTGTAAACAATCACTCTATTCATCAGTTGATGGACATTTGGGTTGTTTCTACTTTTTGGCTATTATGAATATTGCTACTATGAACATTTGCGTACATGTTTTTGTGTGGATATATATATTCATTTCTTTTGAGTAGATACCTTTATAACACATGACAATTTTTAGCAGCTACTAGTAGGGGTTTAGATCTCTACAGACCTGGTGGTTTGAAAAGGTCTCATTCTCCCAACTCCTTCCCCCGTATATAATCTGTATTTGGCATATTAGTCAGAGAATTAGAACAATAGGATATACATGTAAGAAGAGACTTATTACAAGGCATTGGTTCAAGCACTTATGGAGGCTGACAAGTACCACAATCTGTAGGATGCAAGCTGGAGACCCAGGAAAGCTGGTGCTGTAATTCCAGTCTAGGTGCTATGTCATGAGAACCAAGGAAGTCTATGGTATAAATTTCAGTCCAAGGGCAAGAGCAGACTGATGTCCCAGCTTAAACAGGCAGGCAGGAAGGAAAAAAAGGGGTGAATTCTTTCTTCCTCCACATTTTTGTTCTATTCAGGCCCTCCGTGGATTGGATAATGACCACCCACATTGGGGAAGATGATCTACTTCACTGAGTCCACTGATTCAATTATTAATGTCATCCAGAAACACCCTCATAGACACATCCACAAATGATGCTTAATCTAAGCACCCCTTAGCACAATCAAATCGACATGGGAAACTAACCATCACAGTTGGCTAGAACTAATCAAAATGAAGGTGGGATCTAAGGGCTAGCCCGTGACTCACTTGGGAGAGTGTGGTGCTGATAACACCAAGGCCAAGGGTTCGGATCCCTATATAGGGATGGCTGGTTAGTGATGGCCAGTTAGCTCACTTGGGAGAGCATGGTGCTGACAACACCAAGTCAAGGGTTAAGATCCCCTTACCGGTCATTTTTGTTAAAAAAAAAAAAAAATGAAGGTGGGATTTATGCCAAGCACACAGTGTGGTGAACTCGTTTCTGTCTTTGTACAGATCATTTATATATTCTTAAAAATTTTTTATCTGCTTCTACATTGATATATGTGGTTAGTACACAGGAAGCAGCAGCAAGGTAATTGGTGTTAACATAATTCTTAGAAGATATGTAGGAAACTTGGTATTAATAAATAGCTCCACTCAAAATGAATGAGTAACCCCCCAAATTATTTAATTCAGATAAATATCTATAAATGGGTAACTGAGAAGTGTTGGAACCAGAATATTATAGTTAAGTGTTGGAAGAATATTGTAGTAAAAAAACAGACTCCAGAAATAGGAAGACCTGGTTTTAAGTCTCAGCTTTCTTATTTACATGTTGTTTTGCTTTGAGCAAGTTATTTAACCTGTGCAAGCCTGAGTTTTATCATTTTTAAAGCAGGATTAATAACAATACTTACCTTTTAGCACTGTCGTTTTTTGCAATGATTGAGTGCAGAGCCTTGTTTATAATAAGAGCTCAAGAAACAGAAGTTATACTTGGAATGCCAAGCTTCAGTAAAGGTGATCTGGGTATTATCCAAGAAAGCAGAAGTTATTTATACATGGTCTCTGATCTTAGAACATAATTAGTGAGGGAAGGTTCTATCTGTAAACTTGAAATGGGAAACCTCACTGTGACCAAAATACGTATTTAAAAAAAAATGTTTTTCTTCATTAAAAGAGAATCTGGTGCATGGGGCAGGTACATGTGTGTTGTGGATTGATTGAATTCCTACTGTAACTGTTGAGGGTGGGAAATCCTATTATGGTAATTAAAAGGTGGGGCCTTGAAGAGGTGATTAGAATGTAGGACCATGCCCAAGTAAATGGATTAACAATGGTGGGCAGGAACATGGTTCTGAAGGCTTTAAAAGAAGAGCATGTGAGAGGTTAGTCTCTCTCTGCTCTGCCATTTTCTGCCATCTGAGACCCCTGGGCCACTGTTGTCACACCCAAACCCTCACCAGATGTGTTCCCCAGACTTTGGACTTCTTAGCCCCTGAAACTGTAAGCAATAAATTTCATTATCTCATAAATTACCCAGTTCTGCATATTTTGTTATAAGCAACAGAAATGGACTAATACAATAGAAGAGATAGAGGGATGGGGCTATCATCACTGAATATAATGAACAATTGGAACTGATCACCTGTATCCTTGTGCTTATTAAGTCAAACTGTCACTCTTTAAGACCAAGCTCATTTAGAAAATCAGTACCAATTATCTTAAAATGCTTTCTTAAAACTCTGCCATATATACTAATAACATTATATGGATATTTCACTTGACAAGTGACAAAACTAGGATTTTTTGACTCATGATGTCCCCAAACCATCAGAGAAACAGGAGTTTCTTCTGTGTTCTAAAGGTGCATTGCCATGTCATGCACTTCATGGTTGTTGAAGTAGTTAGCATTTTGAATGGATTCTTGTGGCATTATCTTGCTCAATGCAATGCTTCAGCATGAGACTTTGATAAATTTTGCTTATGTAGAAAAAATGCTACTTTTGACAATATAATGTTGTCAGGTAACATTGCTCATGTTTTGTTGCTGCCTTCTTTTGAAAAGTGATGGATGTAATATGCAATTTGCTTAATTATGAAGATGACTTGGTTTCTGAGGTCTGCCAAAACACTTTCTTTTCTGACATAAGTATTGTTTGGAAATAACTTCATTTAGAAAAGTGTAAAGTCCTTTATTAAGAAATATATAAAATATATACATAGAAAAAGTTCTAGAAGGTTATAGAATAAACTGTTTACAATAGTTAGCTATGGAGAAGGAAATTTAATAGCAGAGATGGGGATGGTGGCAGGGATTGAGAGGAGAGAATTTAATCATTTCTATGGATAATTCTATATTGCTCTTTCTGGGTTTTAAACAAGGACCTGGTACTAACTTTGCAATTAAAAAATGTGTATGACTTGAGAAACTCCTCTGGCCCGTTTTACACATCCTTCACTTTGCATTTTAGAATGCATTTTCCCCTTTACTAGGCCGTCACTGTTTCCAGTTTTGCATGTGAAACACACACAAAGATACCTCTCTGATTAGACTAGAGAATGCTTTTGTTATTTTTCTCTTTTTCTTACAGAAAAGATCTGTAAAATGAGAACTCTAGGACACTGATTAAATAAAAATCAGTAATGACACCTCTCTGATTAGACTAGAGAATGCTTTTGTTATTTTTCTCTTTTTCCTACAGAAAAGATCTGTAAAATGAGAACTCTAGGACACTGATTAAATAAAAATCAGTAATGACACTAAATTCTCAAGATAGAAATTCAGTAGCATCCATTAATCATAGATCATGTGTAACTTGTCTATACATCACCTCCAAATAAACTTATTTTAGTAGAGTAAGTGGATTTGGTTTAATAAATGTTTAGACTGATATGTTTCCAGAGTAGCATTTTAGCAATGGGATATATTGTGCATTTATGTTTTGTATAGTGAATGACAAGTTCAATTAACGCATATTTTACTTGTACTTTTATGATTCCCATAAGAAGAAATACAATAAAATAGAATAAGAATGTCCTGAGGCACTCACTGCTTTATATAAATAAGATTTTTAATTAAGAAAGAAAACACATAGTTACTTATTTTGTTAATTTAATCTTAGTTTTTGTCATTGTATGCCTTTACGTCAAGGCATAAATTCACGTTTAAAATATCGTTGTACTTAAAAGTCTGGAAATGGTGAAGTGAATGTTGCTGAAGAAATCAAGATGTTATTTCAGGATCATTCTTCAGGTGGAAATCTCATTTATCTTGTTTTATATCATGGCCCCGAAACCTGTTGTTTTAGTCCGTTTTGTGTTGCTATAACAGAATTACCTGAGATTGGGTAATTTATAAAGAAGAGAGGTTTATTTGGTTTACGATTCTGGGATAGCTGCATCTGGCACGGACCTCAGGCTGCTTCTATTCATGGAAGAAAGTGGCAGGGAGCCAGCGGGCACAAGCAGATGACATGGTGAGAGGAAGCAAGAGAGAGAGAAGAAGGTGCCAGGGTCTTTTTAAGCAACAAGCTCTCATGGGAACTAATAGAGTGAGCGCTCACTCATTAATTCCCCCTCCCCCAGGGAGAGCATTAATCCATTCATGAGGGATCTGCCCCCATGACTCAATCAGTTTCCAACACTGCCACATTGGAGATCAAATTTCCACATGAGTTTTGGAGGGGACGACACAGCCAACCTCCAGCACCTGTTTTGTTTTTTTTTATAGCTGATATCATGTAGCTTTTTTCTTTTAATGTCATAACAACATTACTATCTGCACCTGTTTTGTTTTTTTTATAGCTGATATCATGTAGCTTTTTTCTTTTAATGTCATAACAACATTACTATCTCCCAGCAATTTTAACACAATTTTAGCTTTTATAATAATTTTCTTGATTGTTAAACTCTAGGGTATCAATTAGATTAGAAAAAAGAAATGTCATCATTCTAATTTTGGAGAACAGTCAAAATAATAGAGAGAAAACCTACCTAAAATAATTTTTAGAAGATACTCAGTCTTAATTTTTAAGAAAATAATAATTTAAATACAATTGAAAACTATTTTTAAAAATCTTTAAAAATATTAATTCAATAATTCAACAAATATTTATCAAGTGATTACTAAGTATAAGACAATGCAATAAATATTTTAGGATATTCATCAACTTATTAAAAAATATTTACTGGGCATCTATTATGTGTCAGTTTCTATTCTAAATTGTGGAGATACAGTGGTGAATAAAATAAACTACTCAAAAAAATTTTTGATCATCAATATGTTCCAGACATTATTCTTGGCATTGAAGTACAGTAATGAACTAAATACAAGAAAATTCCTTGTCCTTATGGAGCTTACCTTTTAGCTGATAGAGACAGAAATATGAAAGATAAGTAAAATAAATAGCACATTAGGCAATGATAAGTGCTAAAAGAAATATAAATAAAGCAGAGGGATGTGTGGATGTATGTGTGAAATTTTACATAGTGTGCCAGGGTAAAGGTAACTGAGATCATGACTTCGTTAGTAAGCACCTGAAGGAAGCAGCCTGAGGTATATCTGGGGGCTATCTGATATCTAGGTGTGGAGAGTCCTAGGCAAAGGCAATAGAAAATGCAAAGGCCCTGAAGTAAGATTGTGCTTGAAGTGTTCCAGGAATAGCAAGGAGCTTTATGTGGTCATTGTGAAGAGAATGTGATAGAGTGAATAGGAGATGAGGTTAAAGGGGCAATGGGGAATCAATTACCTTTGTGATTAATTGTATGTGGCCTTACAGTTCATTGTAAGGTTTTGGGATTTGCACTAAGAGAAATGGAAAGTCATTGGAATTTTTCAAGCAGTGAGGTAACACAACATGTATTTCAACAGGATCAACTCATCTGTTGTCTTTAAAATCTAGTGCAGCGTGGCAAGGGAAAAGCAGGGAGGCTAGTCAGGAGGCTGCCTCAATTACTGAGTTCAGAGATGACGCTGGCTTTGATCGTGGTGGTGAAGTGGTAGGCATCTAAAAATATTTTGAAACTGGAGTAAACAGGATAATTTGACAATCTTTATATGGAGTGCGACAGAAAGATGAGTAAAAAAATGACCCCAAGGTTTTGGGCTGATTGTCTCAGGGTAAGGATTAGCCATTTAACTGAAATGAGGAAAATTACATTAGAAGAAGCTTCCCTGCCATAGCCCCATCTCCAGGAGTGGTGCTAAGTTTAGTGATTTGGTTTTACATGTGTTAAATTGGAGATGCCTTTGTATATTTATGTGGTGATGTCAGGATATATGGTGAGAGGTCTGGGTTGGCAAAATAGTTGAATATCATCTACATATACAGGATAATTAATGTCATGAGATGCAATAAGATCATTTAAGGAGTTACTGTCGGTGGAAAATAGAAGACATCCAAGGACTTAACCTTGGGGTACCCCCAACATAAAGAGTTTGGGAAGATAACAAAGATCCCAGCAATGAAGACTAAGGAGTCACTAGAAGTGTAGGAGGGAATCCAGTTGCATACAGTGTCTTGGAAGCCAAAAAGAAAAATATTTTAAGGAGGCAAGAGTAGCTAACCATGCCAAATAACACTAGATCAAGCACTCTTTGGACAGAGATGTAATCTTTAGACTTAGATAAATGCAGTTTTTTAATGACCTTGACAAGATCAGTTTTACTGGAGTGATAGGGATAAAACTTGGAGTGTGTACAAAAGAGAGCGGGGGTGGGGCAATTATAGACATTTATAGATGACTCTTCCAGGAAATTTTGTTGTAAAGGGAAGGAGAAAAAAGATGATAGCTGGAAGGAGAAATAAAGTCAAAATATAAAATATAGCTATAAACATGTAGATAAATAATTTTAAAAGCATGTTTTAAACCTCTTATTACACCATTTTGATTATAGCATCTCAAACAATTCACATTGTAACTGATAATTAAGAAGAAAAAAGTAGTACCCCAAAGAGGTCACAGTCTGATTAGAATATAGAAAATGCTTGGGCAATTACTGAAGAGACTTCACACCCAGGAGGCTCACTTGACCAGTGAACATGATTTTTACAATTGTGTTATGAACTCAAAGAAATAGCACTGATTGTGATGAACTGGTAGTGCTCAGAAAGGGTTGAATGATTTGCTACACTCTGTATAAGAAAATCTACTAGCAAGAGGCCATCGTATGGGCCGGCCCGGTGGCGCACTGCTACAGTGCGCCGCTTGGGAGTGCGGTGGCGCTCCCGCCGAGGGTTCGGATCCCACATGCAGACCGGTTCCCGCTCACTGGCTGAGCGAGGTGCGGGTGCGGCACCAAGGTTTGCGATCCCGTTGCCGGTCCCGGTCCGGTACGGGCGCAACACTGAGGGTTGCGATCCATTGCCGGACATGAAAAAAGACAAAAAGGAAAAAAAAAAGAGGCCATCGTATTAGATGGGGCCTTGACCTTTGTTGAGTGACAACAGATTGCATACTTATGTGATTCTAACTTAAGATGGAATTAGGACTTTAAGGGGAATAAGATTTTCCTGTGGGAGGAAAGTCTTTCAGAAGGAATTGGATAGGGGGATACGTGTCCTTACACTTTGGGAAAAAGCATTCAGGAAGTAAGAAATGAGCATCATAAAACTTAAATATTTTATATGCTGGGTGTATTACTATTACAGGTTGAGTGGTGTGTCCTGAAAAGGCAGGTTGAAGTCCTAACCCCCAGTGCCTCAGAATGTGATCTTACATGGAAAGGCCACTGCAGATGTAATTAATTAAGGTGACGTCACACTGAAGTAAGATGGGCCCGTAACCCAATATGACTGGTGTCCTTATAAGAGGAAAGAGACACAGAGACACAGACAAATAAGGAAAGAACACCATGTGACGATGGAGCCAGAGAGTGAAGTGTTGCAGCTTCAAGCCAAGGAACACCAAGGATTGCTGGCAAACACCAGAGGTCACCCAGTTTGTGGTAACTGTTCATACAAGTCCATGCATCATGCTTTGTTTTGGCAGCCCTAGGCAACAAACACACTATTGCCAGATATAGGAAAATATAATTTAAAAAACCTTTCCTGGAGTTTGAATTTCATTTTGAGAAAACAAAAACCAAAAAATGTAGCAATGGAGCAGCCATGGATAAGTAACTATGCAAACTGAAGAATCCCGCAGTAGTACTATATTATTAAATATAATTATTAAGCATCAACTATGTGACACTTTACTTGCATTATTCCAAATCTCAAAATAGTTTTATTTGCAGTGTAGGTGTTATACTTCTCATTTCATAGATGAGGAAACTGAAGTTGAAAGGAGTTGAAATAGTGAGTGAGACAATTCTATCAGACTGTCATTTCTCACTGTTGCATGCCTCCCTTCCGTTAAGCTACAAAATAAAATGTGGAAAAGTTATTAAAGATGAAAAATATATATATGTGAGGGTATATTCCTTGAACTCATTCAATAAGTTTTCTATTACCAGTAAAAGGCATGTTGGTGATTTCCTTACACTTCATTCTTTAACACACGAGAACTTTTGCTTCATGTTTTGAACATTTCAAGGTAAAGAGATTGAACCAATAGAGTCATTAAGCAAGTACCCCATTGATACATGGCTTGTATGAACAGATACCAAGATTAAAAGAAATCATTATGTGGCTCTAAGAAAAAGAATATTTAAAAAACAGATATCATAATTTCTGGAAAGATTGCTCAAAACAGTAAAAGTAATCCTCCCCCATCTCCCCCTCACCCTGCCACCTCCAAACAATCAAACAAAAAAACTAAAAACCTGATAGAGATCTTTACTAAAATGTATCACCACAGGTAAGAAATGTGTCAAAATCAGAACAAATGAAGATAAACAATGAAAAATTAGTAAGGCAAGCATGATTTTTAATAGGCTTATTAAGTAGAAATTCTGGAAATAATTGTACCATAAAACATGATAGAGAGATAAAATATATCATAATTAAGTCAGAGACTTGTGGTTTCAAAGAAAATAGAAAAAAAACAAATAGAAATAATTATAAGAAAAAAATGTTCTGTGAAGATGAGTGAGAAAATCAGAGAAAGTATTTCTGGATATATATCAGTTCCATACATGTGTAAATACGTTTTAATGTTTAGATTATTGACCTTTTATATCATGTTATGCATGTACAATTACATGTATCAATGATTACTAAAAATAAGATTTTTTGAAAAATAACAATCAGACAACAGACTCCAGCCTTGGTGTAAAACATTCCCTATTACTCAATTCTTCAAGATGATCTTTTTATACTGGCCACATATGGCTAAGTTCCTGGCCATAACCTCAGCTGAATTTCGTTCTGCTTTGCCCAAGGAGGGCAGACATCTTTATTTTTTTTTGTTAGGCTAGAGTGTGACTCAAGATCAGGCAGCTGGAGAGAACTGTGGCCGTGGAGGAGGGGTGGTCAATTTTCCTGGACTCCAGTCCGCTCTCTGTTGCCGCTTCCTGCCTTATACCCTTGCTGTCTTATCCCAAAGCAGATGGCTCATTGAGGCAACTGGCATTTGGTGGAAGATATTGCAATGGTGTCCACAAAGCCTATTCATGTTGAGAAATGAGAGTGAAAGGACATGCTTCATACAGCAGACCCACAGTACAGTCATCTATGAGCCCAAGATAAAACTGCCATTTCCTTTCTTGTAATAGACAAAATTATTTGCAATAATTTCAAACATTGTGAAACAGCATAGTAATTAGATGGATAAACTTAGGTACTGGACAGAACTGGTTTCTGGTTTTAGCCTTTTCCACTTACAAGGTGATGCTGGGCAAACGATCTGATTTCTTAAAGCCCCAGTTTCCTCTAGTGCCTACTGACAGGGTTTATGAAAGCAAAGGACATAAAACTTGGAAAGCGCTAATTTCAGTGCCTGTAGAAAGTGGACTATAACAGTAAAGCATTTTTATTGTTACCTGTGTGACCTTAGGCCTGTTATTTAACCACTCTGTGACTCAGTTTCCTTATTCGTAAAATGAGGATAATTATATTATCTGCTTCATAGAGCTGTTGTGAGGATAAAAGAAAGACTATAACAAAAGCACTCCGAACAGTGTTTCACAAATAGTAAGTGGTCAATAAATGTAAGCTGCCACTTTATTAGTATCAGCAGCAGCATTGACATAATCTTCAGCAGCAGCATTATTTATTAATGTGATGATAAAAAATGAGATTCTAAGCTGTGTTCATTTACAATAAGTATACATTAAGTGTGGCTAGATTTGTATAGGTATGATTTGGAGACTGCTAGAAAAAAATCTCCCTCCCACTTCACTCAATCCACACACACAAGGGTACTTCAAAAAGTTCATGGAAAGATTTGTATTATCTTTTAATTCTATTTTTCCACGAACTTTTTGAAGTACACTCATATCCCTCCCTTGGGAAGATCTCAGTGAATAAAATCTCACCATGAGAGTCTGAGTTTAGAAGTCTCCTCCTCAATGGATCTCCCTCAAAATGGGTGAATTTAAAAAAATACAAATATTCTTCCTTTAGGAACAATAATACCCATTGTAAATTATAATATGGATCACTTTTTCCTTCTTGGTAGCAGGAACACGGTAAAATTCAAGAGCAGTGATTTTCTCAGGGTGTTGAAGCAGTGGGTAGAAAAAAAAATCAGAGTAAGGGGCAAAGAAAGAATATGTGGAAATTGACAAAGATAAACACTGCTACCTTAAAGTTTGAGTGGATTTTATCCAGATGACTAAAAATATTGCAGATGTCATTCTTGTTCCTGTTCCTGTTCTTCCATTGCTACAAAAGCAGCTCCAAAAAGGTTTGGGCAGGGAACCAGTGGCAGAATTTGATTTATAAAAATTTCCTCAGACTGCTGCAGAAGGTAGTGCCCAAGGTAGAGTGACTTCCCTCAGAAACAGTGAAACAAATGGAGGCGTTCATTCAAATCTTCTATAATGGGAAAAGAGGCTGCTGATAAGAAATAGCAGCCTGATTCATATTTTAAGTAATAGAAAATGTGCATGAAAAGAAAGAATTTGAAAAGTTTAGGCTTATTAAAAAGAAAATGTTCTCAGCAAAAGTCACTATACTATAAAATCTTTTGCTAACTAAAATGAAAGATGGGATTGGAAATTTAGTAAGGATGATGTTAAATATTAAAATTTGCATTACATTGTTGGTTTTAGTGACTTTTACCTGGCACCAAATTTATGTAGAGTCATGAGCAATGTGGTGAATCGAAATTATACTGACAGTAAATACGGACATTTTAGAGATAGTACTTCCATCCACACAGATTTTTTTGAAGTTGACTTACCAAAAATTCTTTTTTTGACACAGGTACAAAGTTATCCAGATTGACTTCCCATGTATTCACATTCACCACATAATAAGCAATCAGGATCAAATTAACAGTGCTTGATTTCACTTTAACTTTATAGACTCAGCCACAGTAACAGCTATTTAATTTTGCAGGGTCATGGCTTGTAGAAAAGTGACTGTAGGTGATGCAATACATAATCAAACTGATCAAATCAAGAGTAAGTACCTTCTATGGTGAATGTACAGACAAAAGCAGAAATGATTCTATATTTGAACACCAGGACCAAGCTGAGGCAAAATCAGATAATAGGCTACCAAAAAAAGAAAGATAGGAAGAAAGATAAAGAAACAAAGAGAAAGAAAGGCAGGAAAGAAGGAAGGAAGGAAGGAAGGGAGTTTTGAGGTTGAGGGCCATCATATTACAGGCTGACCCCAAACTGATCTTCCCATCAAACTTACACAGTGTTGGAAATTTCTACCATTAAATTCTCAGGTTTGAGTTGACACTATGTCCAGAAGATATTTATTTGTACAGAAATAAGTTAGCTATATAGGGTAATAAACATGAACACATTTGCTTCTATTAGTTATTAGGTAAGTTTGTTGTCACTTAGTATAGTAGGGAGCCAGAAAAGGAGGGACAAACTGTATGGAACGTCTGGGAGAAGGACCTGCCTGGGAAGAACTGATCCACGTAGATTACCTCCCAGGACAGGAGTATCTATGCTTGTTTGAGAGGAAGCCTCTAAAGGTTGGGAATGGATAACCGAACTAGGGCGGGAGATTGATTTCAGCTCCATGGAAATCATCACTGATGATTTTGTTTAAACATGATTCTGTTATAACATTTTCAAGAAGGGATTTTACTAGTACAAGAAAGCTTGGTTCAAAAATTGTTCAAATTGTATATTACCTTAGGACTCTGAACATAATGTAATATGCCTTGCTATATCTGGTATTGAAACACAATAGTGAAACCTAATCTTGTGAGTCCAGCATCAAGTCATCATCTTTACCTGTGTGGAGAAAAACTAAAACCTGATCTCTATCTTATTCCATATCCAAAAGTTAATTCAAGATGGATCACAGACCTAAATGTAAAATAGTACCATAATACATTTAGAAGAAAACTTTGGCTAGGCAGAGATTCCTTGGACAAAACCCTAAAAGCAATGACTATAAAGGAAAAAGTAATAAGTTGGACTTTATCAAAACTCCATGTGCTTATCAAAGTCACTTTAAAGAAAATAAACAAGCCACAGATAGGAAAAAATATTTGCAGCATATACATGGCAGAAGACTAGTATCTAGAACATATAAAGCCCACCGATACGTTAACAATAAAAATACAAACAATTCTATAGAAAGATGAAAATATAGATACTTTACAAAAGAACATATGCCTAAGGCCAATGAGCACATGCAAAGGTGCTCAACATTACTAATTGTCAAAGAAATGCAAGATAAAATGGCCATGAAATACCATTTCACATCTCCTAGAATGACTAAATTGACTAACAGGTACAAAACTATGCTATCTACCCTAAGTGAATAATTGTGCAGCACATGCTTGTGTTGAAACAACACACTGTACCCCACAAAAAGAAATATGAATAAAATTGAAAAATAAAATAAAAAAATTGATAACTTTAAATATTGGCTAGGCTGTAGGGTAACTGAAACTCTCAAACATCACTGGTAGGAATATAAAATGGTCCAATTATGTTATTTTTATTTATTTATTTATTTATTTTTCCTCCTCCTCTAACATGCATCACGTTATTTTTATTTTATTTTTTTTTTTTTTTAATTTTTTATTTTGTCAATATACAATATATATGATTATTATGGCCCACCACCGACACTTCCCGCCCTCCTCCCTCTCTCCCCTCCCCCCCAAGAATGTCCTTTCCGTTTGTTTGTTGTAACAACTACAAAAAAAGTATAGTTGTTTCACCATCAGGAATGTGACCAAGCATAGTTTCCTATGTTTTTCATATTTCTAAGGAGTTCACAGCTGGGATTATGTTCTTTTCAAGTAACATGGATTTAAGATAATGCCACTTATTTTTAATTTGTAGAACAGAGCAAAAGAAAAAAAAAAAACCCAAAACACGTGATTTGCAGATTCAGTATGCTCTACAAATTTCATACTCACACAAGCTCCTGTGCAACATGCAACCAGACTTCCAGAAGAAAGAGACATAAGGGAAAGACAAAACCAACAGACTATGAATAAATTACAATCTTAGTTGATATTCATTTTATTTACATATTTTTTAGGGGAAAGGTATTTTCCAAGTCTTCTCATCATGATTTGCAATCAAAATGAAATATATCCCTGAGAAATTAAAAGATAAAGAGTAAAATTTTGCTTTGTTTGAAAATTATCTTTATGAAAATTAAACTACACACTACTGAACTCATCCAATGGATCAAAAAAGAAATTAAAAAAGAAATAAATTTTTTTTGAGACATAAAAAGAAATAAATTATTTTTGAGACAAATGAAAATGAAAACACAGCATATCATTATTGGATGCAGCAAAGGCAGTTCTAAGAGAGAAGTTTACAGCAATAAATGCCCACATTAAGAAAGAAGAAAGATCTCAAATAAACAGCCTAACATTATACCTCAAAAAACTAGAAAAAGAAAGGCAAACTAAGGTCAAAATCAACAGAAGGAAGAAAATAATAAGGAACAGAGCAGAAACAAATGAGAGACTAGAAAAACGATAGAAAAGATCATTAAAACTAAGAGTTGGTTTCTTAAAAAGATAAACAAAATCAACAAACTTTTATTTAGACTAAGAAAAAAGGGAGAAGATTCAAAGAAATAAAATTATAAATGAAAGAGAAGACATTATAGCTGATACCATAGAAATACAAAGGATCATAAGACACTACTATGAACAATTGTACACTAACAAATTGGATAACCTAGAAGAAATGGATAAACGTTTAGAAACATACAACCTACCAAGACTGAATCATGAAGAAATGGAAAATCTGGACAGACCAATAGAGTAAGGAGATAGATTCAGTAATCAGAAACCTCCCAACAAAGAAAAACCCAGAACAAAATGGCTTCACTGGTGAATTCTCTCTCTGTTTTTTTTTTTTTTTTTTGACTGGTAAGGGGATCACAACCCTTGGCACGGTGTGGTCCACACTATGCTCAGCCAGTGAGTGCACTGGCCATCTCTATAGAGGATCTGAACCCGCGGCCTTGGAGCTACCAGCACCACACTCTCCAAGTGAGCTATGGGGCCGGACCCTGGTGAATTCTAC
>NW_007727845.1:386343-409367 GCF_000696425.1 Galeopterus variegatus | reverse complement strand
TGAACAAATGCTCAACATCTCTAATCATTAGAGAAATACAAATCTAAGCCACACTGAGATATCATCACACCCCAGTTAAACTGGCCCATTTACAATAGCCAACAAAAAAATAAAATACTTAGGAATTGAGCTAACTAAGGATGTGAAAAATCTCTATAATGAGAACTACAATCCACTCCTGAGAGGAATTAGAGAGGATACAAGAAGATGGAAGGATATCCCATGCTCTTGGATTGGAAGAATCAACATAGTGAAAATGTCCATACTACCCAAAGTTATATACAAATTCAATGCAATCCCCATCAAAATTCCAATGACATTTTTCTCAGAAATGGAAAGAATTATCCAGACACAAATTTACATGGAATAACAAAAGACCACGCATAGCCAAAGCAACTCTGAGCATAAAAAAATAAAGATGGAGGCATAACACTACCTGACTTTAAACTATACTACAAAGCTATAATAACCAAAACAGTATGTACTGGCATAAAAACAGACACAAAGACCAATGGAACAGAATAGAGAGCCCAGAAATAAAACCATGCATTTACAGTCAACTGATCTGAAGCAAAGGTGCCAAGAACACACAATGGGGAAAGGACAGTCTCTTTCACAAATGGTGATTAAACACTAGATATCCACATGCAGAAAAATGAACTCAGAACTTTATCTCAAGCCCTAATCAAAAATCAACTCAAAATTGATCAAAAACTTAAATGTGAGATCTAAAACTGTAAAAGTACTAGAACAAATATAGGTCAAAAGCTCTGTGACATTGGTCTGGGTGATGATTTTTTGGATAGGACCTCAAAAGCACAGGTAACAGCAAAAATAGACAAATGAGATTACATCAAAGTAAAAAGCATCTGCACAGCAAAGGAAAAAATCAACAGAGGGAAGGAACAGCATATAGAATGGGAGAAAATATCTGCAAAACGTATATCTGAAAAGGGGTTAATCTCCAAAATATATAAGGAATTCAAACAATAGGAAGGAAACTAATAACCCTACTCAAAAATGGGTGAGGAATATGAATAGATGTTTCTCTCAAAAGAAGACAAATAAACGGCCAACAGGTCTATGAAAAAATGCTGAACATCACTAATCATCAGGAAAATGCAAATTAAAACCACAGCGAGATATCACTTCACATCTGTTAGAATATTATCAAAAAGATAAAAGATAAATGTTGATGAGAATGTGGAGAAAAGGAAACCCTTGCACATTGTTGGTGGGAATGTAAATTAGTAAAG
Source organism: Galeopterus variegatus (assembly GCF_000696425.1). NCBI lineage: Eukaryota > Metazoa > Chordata > Mammalia > Dermoptera > Cynocephalidae > Galeopterus > Galeopterus variegatus. The sequence goes on along the minus strand of NW_007727845.1, from coordinate 408,111 downwards.
TCACTATGAAAAATACAATGGAGGTTCCTCAAAAATTTGAAAATAGAAAATGCACTATTGGGTGTATATCTAAAAGAAATGAAATCAGTATGTCAGCAAGATATCTGCACTCCCATGTTAGTCACAGCATTATTCACAATGGCAAAGATATGGAAGCAAACTATGTGTCCATCAATGAACATATGGGAAAAAAAATGTGAGAGAGATATATGAGTGTGTGTGTAAAATGAATACTATTCAGCTTTTAAAAAAGAAATCCTGTCATATGAATAGCATACATGAACCTGGAGGATATTATACTAAGTGAAAACAGCCAGGCAAAGAAAGACAGAAACTGCATGATGTCACTCATATGTGGAACCTAAAAAGGTTGATTTCATAGGAGCAAACTGTCAAATGGTGGTTGCTGGGGATAGAAGGGGTCAGGGGATGGGGAGATGTTGGCCAAAGGGTACAAAGTTTCAATTAGACAGGATAAATAAGTTTGAGAAACCTACTGTATAGCATGGTGACTATATTTAATAATAATGTATACTTGAAAATTGCTGAAAGATTAGCTCTTAAATGGTCTCACAATAAGAAAATGCGTATGTGAGGTGACAGATAAGTTACTTAAGTTGATTTAGCCATTTCCCAATGTATATTATATCAAAACTTCACATTGTACACCATAAAGATATGTAATTTTTATTTCTCAACTATACCTTAATAAAAACAAATAAGAAAAGAAAGTGGTCTACATCTCTAAGAAAAAAATCAACTTTACAGAGTAAGGTATCATTTTATGACTAGGGGGAGAGATTTAAGCAAATAATATATTTTTATCAAGATAAGGAGACAAAACATAAATTCTTTATAGAAACTGATCTCAAAAAGCTTTACCATTCTTACAGCAAATATTGTTTTTCATCATCTCATGTAAAAAGATTTGATTGTCACCAGCTCAATTCATTAAAATGTTTGCAATAATTACTCAGACACTGTCACAAGAATCAAAGTGCTTAAGATATTTCAAACATGTAATGAAGACGATTTTAATAAGTGATTTCTTATATTTCTTTGCACTCTGGTAAGTGTAGTGAAATGCCAGATGATTCTCATCACCAAAGAAGTCAATTGGGGACTTCAAACCAAGATGGTGGAATAGACAGTACTGAGCATCACCCTCTCCCACAATCAACCAATTTACAACTGTTAAAAAGCAATATCTGCCAAGCTGGGGTCACTAGAGCTCAGGGGAAGAGAAGGAGAGACCTATGGAGTTCACCAAGGCAGGAGATACCATGATGAGGGAAAGGAAGGACTGCTCCAACCGTTTCGAGCCCTGACCGAAAGGGCTCTGGTGAACACACAGAGAAAGAGCTGGCAAAAGCCACTGCTGTGTCCTTCGTATGAAGTTGCTTGGAGGCAGAGGGTAGAAGAGGGAGTTGGTGATAAGACCACTAACAGGGTTCCCATGGACCCACATAGGAGCAAGAGGCCACAGACAAATGACAAAAGGAGTCATTGAGAGGCCGGTGAGTCATCACAAGGGACTGGTACATGGCCCATCCCATGGGAAGTGTTTGGAGTGTGAGGAGTGGGGGAGACTGACCCACTAGGAGGACACTGGGGCACAGCAAGGACAGCTGATCTGCCCTCCAATCAGCACAGGACCACTCAGTGGAGACTGGTCAGGAATATAGAATTTCAGGGAGTGCAGTTTGCTGAAAAGACTGAGGTCTAGACCAGAGTTTCCACACAACCCAGGTGCACTGGAACTCACAACCCAGAAGTACTTACCAGGTCAACAGTTAAAACCTGAGCTGCCCAAAAAAGCCTTTCCCAGGGAATCAGCAGCAAAGCAGCAATTTAGCTCAACCACAGGGCTCAAGTGCTGGTCCCCACAGGAAGTTCCCCCATTTTAGAAGTAAGCAAAGGACAACAAATTAGTTCCACTGCAGAGTTTAAGTGGAGCGAATATTGAATAATCCAATACAGAACTGAAAGAAAAAACAAAACACCCACTGATCAGAGACAAAGTTCTGATATTAACCAGTAAAGATCTAACACCACCAAAGAACACCTATAAAACCTAGAAGGACTGGAAGCCCCCCAGGCTCCCGAGCCAGATGGGAGGGGGCCCAAGGGCCTCAGCCACACCCCCCTGACCTCCGCATCCAGCCCAATGATGACCTCCAGGCTGTCACTGGAAGCCTTGGGGCTCTCCTGCCAGAATGAGGGGGGGTGCTGCAGACCTTGACCATGGCCCCCTCCCTCCTTTCTCCCCTTTCTTCTTCCACCCCCTATGTAAAAAGATTTGATTGTCACCAGCTCAATTCATTAAAATGTTTGCAATAATTACTCAGACACTGTCACAAGCATCAAAGTGCTTAAGATATTTCATACATGTAATGAAGACGATTATAATAAGTGATTTCTTATTATATTTCTTTGCACTTTGGTAAGTGTAGTGAAATGCCAGATGATTCTCATCACCAAAGAAGTCAATTGGGGACTTCAAACCAAGATGGTGGAATAGACAGTACCGAGCATCACCCTCTCCCACAATTAACCAATTTACAACTGTTAAAAAGCAATGACTTCCAAGCTGGGGTCACTAGAGCTCAGGGAAAGAGAAGGAGAGACCTATGGAGTTCACCAAGGCAGGAGATACCATGATGAGGGAAAGGAAGGACTGCTCCAACCGTTTTGAGCCCTGACCGAAAGGGCTCTGGTGAACACACAGAAAAAGAGCTGGTAAAAGCCACTGCTGTGCCCTTCGTATGAAGTTGCTTGGAGGCAGAGGGTAGAAGAGGGAGTTGGTGATAAGACCACTAACAGGGTTCCCATGGACCCACATAGGAGCAAGAGGCCACAGACAAATGACAAAAGGAGTCATTGAGAGGCTGGTGAGTCATCACAAGGGACTGGTACATGGCCCATCCCATGGGAAGTGTTTGGAATGTGAGGAGTGGGGGAGACTGGCCCACTAGGAGGACACTGGGGCACAGCAAGGACAGCTGATCTGCCCTCCAATCAGCACAGGACCACTCAGTGGAGACTGGTCAGGAATATAGAATTTCAGGGAGTGTAGTTTGCTGAAAAGACTGAGGTCTAGACCAGAGTTTCCACACAACCCAGGTGCACTGGAACTCAAACCCTGAAGTACTTACCAGGTCAGCAGTTAAAACCTGAGCTGCCCAAAAAAGCCTTTCCCAGGGAATCAGCAGCAAAGCAGCAATTTAGCTCAACCACAGGGCTCAAGTGCTGGTCCCCACAGGAACTTCCCCCATTTTAGAAGTAAGCAAAGGACAACAAATTAGTTCCAGTGCAGAGTTTAAGTGGAGGGAATAGTGAATAATCCAATACAGAACTGAAAGAAAAAACAAAACACCCACAGATCAGAGACAAAGTTCTGATTTTAACGAGTAAAGATCTAACACCACCAAAGAACACCTGTAAAACCTAGAAGGACTGGAAGCCCCCCAGGCTCCCGAGCCAGATGGGAGGGGGCCCAAGGGCCTCAGCCCCCCCACCCCTGACCTCCGCATACAGCCGAATGATGGCCGCCAGGCTGTCACTGGAAGTCTCGGGGCTCTCCTGCCAGAATGAGGGGGGTGCTGCAGACCTTGACCATGCCCCCTCCCCTTTCTCCCCTTTCTTCTTCCACCCCGCCAATTGCCCCACAACAACATCTTAAAATGTAAAATAATAATAATAATAATAATAATAATAATAATAATAATAATAATAAATAAATAAATTAATTAATTAAAAAGAAAAAAGAAAGAAGTCAATTGGCAGGTTGCGAATAATTTTGATGAAGTGATTGAATCAATGTCAGCCTCAGAGTAAAAATGCTGTGTTGAATACATTATGAATAGAGCAACACTGATTGTTTCTGAAGTCATTGCTGTCTGAGTATAAGGTTTAAATAAATAATGGATTTAGGGCCGGCCCAGTGGCGCACTGCTACAGTGTGCCGCTTGGGAAGCGCGGTGGCGCTCCCACCGAGGGTTCGGATCCCACATACAGACGGGTTCCGCTCAGCCAGCGAGGTACGGGCGCAACACGAGGGTTGCGATCTGTTGCCGGACACGAAAAAAGACAAAAAATAATAATAATAATAAATAAATAAATAAATAAATAAATAAATAATGGATTTGTTAAAGATTAGAGAAATGGCCTTAAAATAAAATGGCGAGGTTGGTATACATTATAAATGAAAACCAAAGCAAACGGCAAAAACCAGCACCACCACAGCAATATGTAACTTCTGATTTCTTGTAATCACATCTATTCGATTGCTAAGGATTTGGTAGAAATAGTCTTTTACACTGTGTCAATTAGATAAGAAATTCCAGTCACGTTGAGTATTCTTCAGGACACGTGGTTTTGATGACTTCGATCTCCCTTCTCTTTCTTTTTGTCTTGGTGGCCATGATGCAATAATGTGCAAGAATAGTGAGATGATGAAGTTGAAGGCAGCAGCTGTGTGATTGACCATGGCAATGGTCAGAATCCAGAGAACTAAATCAGCTAAGCAGGGTGAGGATTAGCACGCGGGAACTGCTGATTGATGAGCGCCGCCTCTTCTCAGCTCCACACACCACCAAGCATCCTGCCACTGCACATCTGAAAAGTGACATTGTGGAGCGAGCTTCACTTGCAGTGAGGGTGCGTTCCTGAAGGAAGGAGAAAATTAGACAGAGGGAGAAAAAAAAGGCTTGATTATAAGCACTATGATTAGGACCACGATAACCACAGTTGAAAAGGCTTTTGGTTGTTTTTTCTTTTTTCTTTTTTTTAAACAGATGTGAACATGGCACATGCCAGCCATGTCTCTCCTGAGCAGTAACCCTGTTCAGTCTGAATCTAGCTTTCTATGAATATGCTTAGCAATTTAAACTTGTTGAATAAGATTTTTAAAAGAAAAAGATATCTAGTACATGAGAATATGTACTCTATATATGTACTTATATATTTATATGGGACTATGGACTATATATATATATATGCATTATACATTTATCTATAAATATTTGTATTTATATATATAAATGCACTATACATTTATTTGTAAATATATGTATTTATATATATATATAAAAAGACAATGTGGCAATTATATTTTCTAAAGCAGTAAAAGTCTAAAGTTAAGCAAGATGCACTTTATCTTTTTTGCTAAGAAGACAACGTTCAGCNAAAAAGGCTTGATTATAAGCACTATGATTAGGACCACGATAACCACAGTTGAAAAGGCTTTCGGTTGTTTTTTCTTTTTTCTTTTTTTTAAACAGATGTGAACATGGCACATGCCAGCCGTGTCTCTCCTGAGCAGTAACCCTGTTCAGTCTGAATCTAGCTTTCTATGAATATGCTTAGCAATTTAAACTTGTTGAATAAGATTTTTAAAAGAAAAAGATATCTAGTACATGAGAATATGTACTCTATATATGTACTTATATATTTATATGGGACTATGGACTATATATATATATATGCATTATACATTTATCTATAAATATTTGTATTTATATATATAAAAAGACAATGTGGCAATTATATTTTCTAAAGCAATAAAAGTCTAAAGTTAAGCAAGATGCACTTTATCTTTTTTGCTAAGAAGACAACGTTCAGCACACAATTAGGATAAGTTGTGTTATTTCAGGCCAGCACTTCCTCAGAAATCTTTCTTCCAGAACCACCCCCAAACAAAGGAATACGTGTATTTCGTGAATGGAGAATCCTCTTATTCCAATTTAAGTCAAACTGGTAAATATACAAACATACATTTCTTTCTTTTCTACAGTTTCTAATAATTCTTTGCTGGTGTGAACATTCATATGTGGGGAGTAGGGGTAGGAAGGAGGAAAATTCAGGAGGAAGATAAAGGAGAGGAGAGGGTCAGCAAAACTCAATTTTGCCACCTTTAATTTTTTTCTAAGTGTATTATTTTTGATATTGTTTTAGAAATGCAAAGGATCTAAAAAGCCCATTTGGATATTTTAATCCTAAGTATATAAATTCTAGATCTGAACAAGTTCTAGTCTATGTTGGGAATAAATTTATAACTTGAGGGAGTGAACTACTAGAGACTAGGAGTTTTTTAGTGCAGAGAAGGAGTTTTTAAAGTAGAACTCTAATATATCTTCAGTGCCGTTTTAGAAAGTAGAATGCTCCGGAATTGGTCATGGAGGAGCAGCCTGTATGTGAACTAAGTCGTGACTTTTTCTCAATAATTTTCTAAATGTTATTTATTAATGGAACACACAAATGAGAAAATGGTCCTTATCTTCTTAGATCAACTTCTCAGCATCCACTGGCAAGAGCCATTCCATCTTTTAATTATTCATTGCTCTCTCCAACAATCATTTATCGATGATTGATATGCTGACCTATTGTTTTTTTTTTTTTTTTGGGAAGATAATAGAGAAACTATTTTTCTAAAACTAGTAAGTAAAAGGGGAGAGTCAAGCATTTATCCTGTCTTTCCTTTTTTTGTGTTTTTAATTAATTTATTTCTTAAAGTATATTTTTTTACATTCCAAGATGTTGCTGTGCAGCAGTTGGGGAGCAGGGGGAGAGAAATAGGGGGAAGGAAATAGGGTGGGAGGAAGAGGAAGAAAGTGGGGCAGGGCTAAGGCCGTCATACCCCCACTGCCCCAGCTAAGGAGCCCAGAGTGCTTCTGGTGGTGGCCTGGGCTTCATCGCTGGGCTGAGTGTGGTCATCAGGGTTGTATGTCTGAGGCCCTTGGCCCCCCATAGCCTCAGCTTGCGATCTTAGTGTACTTCCTGTGGTGGCTCAATGGTCATTGCTGGGCTGGTTGTGGATGTTGGGGGCATGGCTGAGGCCCTCAGCCCGCCATCACCCTGGCTTGGGAGCCTGGGGTGCTTCCAGTGGTGGCGTGGTGGTCGTCACTAGGCTGTATGTGGTTGTTGCGGGGTGCGTGGCTGAGGCCCATGGACCTCCCTGCTCCGGCTGAGGCCCTCAGCCCGCCATCACCCTGGCTTGGGAGCCTGGGGTGCTTCCAGTGGTGGCTTGGTGGTCGTCACTAGGCTGTATGTGGTTGTTGCGGGGTGCGTGGCTGAGGCCCATGGACCTCCCTGCTCCCTGGCTTGGGATCCCAGGGGTCTTCCAGTCCTTCTAGGTTTTATAGGTGATATGCTGACCTATTCTAAAAACCAGTCCTTATGGCAGCAAAGGGGAAGACAGATAGAAGAGGCAATTAGGGATGAGGCTTTGCATGACTTCATCAGCCATGTGAAGAATTGTTTGGTTTTCATTTTAGTATTTTATACCAAGAATACTGGAATACTGCTTAAAAGTTTTGCTTTCTTTTTAAGAAAATATTATGATCAGCTTTGGGTTTTGAAAAGATCACTCTGCTGATGCTGAGGTAGAGAATTCATTGAAAGGGTGCAGGAATACATAAGGAGAGAGTATTTTGGATATCATAGTAATCAAGGAGGGAGATATGGCCTGCTTGGACTAAGCTGGTGGCAGTGGAGATAGAGAGAAGGGATAGATCTAAAAAACACTTAAGAAGTAAACAGTAGGCTCTGGTGTTGGAGTGGATGTGAGGGTTGTGGAAGGACTTTGGGGGTGACAATAAGGCGCTTGTGCTTCAGGCAGAGGGACTATTAAAGTCTGAAGGTGGCGGGATGCAGACAGCTTGGTGTTGAGGTGTCTTTAAATGATCAAAGAAGGAATATAAAGCAGGGATTTGTTTATACTCACTCGGGACTTAGAAAAGTAATTTGAACCAAACGTGAAAGTTGTGAATCAAATCTTACAGATATTCACAGCAGTGGGAATGAATGATACAGCCTGTGGAGTGAAAAGAGGAGAGGGCCAAGCATTGAGAAACTACACTATTTCACCACTGGGTAAAAGGGTATAAAGTTGGGAAAAAAGCCCAAGGAGAAGCAGCCAGAGACATAGGGGGAAAACCCATTGTTTACCAGAAACCAAGAGAAAAGAGCATTTTAAGAAGTGGCAAGAAGTCAACAATGTCCAATGCATTCAAGAAGTCAAGACTCAGTAAGAAGCACTGGGTTTAGTGACAGCTAGTCCATTCACGACATTGGGGAGAGGACAAAGGGACTCATGTATGAGATAGATTGTTGGATGAGATAAATTCTAAGGTTCATTTCAACTGGAAGATTATTCAAATTTTTGTCATGGAATGATACATTTCTAAATGATTGTATAATAACATCATTGTTCACCTGTCCTTTCAAAAATGTTTTCTAAATTTGAGGCAATATTTTTTGGAAAAAAGAAGCACAAATTTGCGTAAGAATATCCATCAGTTTTCGAAGACAGTGGTCAAAGTGAAAATATTTATATCTTTTGTTTTTGTTTTAATAAAATCCCTCCAGCTGGGCTGCTTCCTGGCCTTCCTCTCCACAACAATTCTCATGATATACAAATTGTAACCTCAAGACTGATTTTAAACATCACCACTCTTTCCTTGATCTGGGAAATCAATAGGACATAAATCTAGTCAGCGTTCTAAGTTACAGTTCTTCAGAAGTGAGAGATACTTCCTTGGTGATACATTTATCTAAGGCTTGGAAAATCCTAATAACCTGTGGACATTGTCAGAGATTGCTTTCCATTGCTAAATGGCAGCTGGGATCTATTCTTAGCCTGGTAACTGATTCTTTATAATTTCCCTGCTTATAAATTGTGTTACTTACATTGACCTCCATGCAGAGTTCTGTGGATGTAGTTATATCAGTAATGGTCATATATGAATTGCTATAACAATTCAGTCTTTCTTAAACCACAATTATCTGTACTTCTCTTTTCCAGGCTGCATTCCTCTCGGAGTGTTAGGTGGCTGGGTTGTAACTGCTGTCTCTGTGGCTGGTTCAAACTACTCCTGGAATTTCTGGATCTCCAGTTCAACCAGGTGACCTTAAAAGTAATTTATTATTCTGTCTTCCCACTGAGCAATACTTGAACATCACAACCCGTACTTGCTCTGTGAATAGCAGGTAGACAATAGGGGTTGCCTTTCACCCCTCCCTCTGCACCACTGCTAGTTGTCCTCAAAGAAACTCTGGCTGAGAGGACCGAGAGGAACACTTGCAAGGATCTTATTCTCTCTCTTGGCTGCTTGCTGTGATTTCTCACAAGTGGTATCTTCCATCTACACCCTCAACATTCTTTTCTCCCTCAACTTCCAGAGAAGCATCTTGGCAACTGCCTGTGGAAGTGGCAGCTCTGCTTTTAGTGGTTTCTCAAATTAGTAGTCTACTCTCAGAGTCAGCTTTTCTCAGCAGTAAGATTCAATGACCCTGATCCCTGCATCTTCCTGCAGTTCTTATGAGTAAGAACTGTTCAGACTTGTAGTGCTTGCTGCTCTTGGCTCCTCCCCAGTGGCCACTCTTACTGCCAGCCTGTGCAGGGTGTCCAATATCACTTGCTCTTTTCTTGGCAGTTCTCAGCTAAATCCTTAACCAGTTAGATAAATCAGAATCACTCTCAGTCATATCTGAAGGTTATTACAAAAAGGTTCATCAGGAGCTCGTAAAATGACTTTAATGTGTACATTCTCTCTTTAAAAAAAAATGCCCTTCCAACTAATTAATTTAAAATCACCCTAAAGTTTGGAAGAAAAAAGTCTTCAACATTTGCTACACAGTCATTCTCTTGATTTTCCTTCTTATTGCATTTATTGGTGCCTTGAATTAATTTATTCAAGGCAAGTTTTCTTAATCACTAATATCCCCTCAAAAAAGCAGAGTCCTGAAAACTTCCAGGTGGTCTACCAACTCAGTATAGAGTAGTCGTGGAAACTTTCTCTCCAAGAGCATCTGCTTCACAGGTCACTTGATAATAATACATGATGTGGTTTAGAAATAGATGATGTGGTTTAGGATTTGATAATAACACTTGATATGGCTGGATATCCCACAGTATAATACAAGGAAGACAGCACAATCTGACAGCTCTGAGCATGAGATCTGACATTAGAAAATCTGTACTAAAATCCTGCCTCTTCTACTTACTGATCATGTAACTCTGGGCAAGTGACTTTATCTTCCCAGGTTCTAGTATCCTTGTCTGTAAAATGAGGTGATAATACTACCTATCTTACATGGATATTATGGGTAAGTGGTCTATAAATTTTAATCTTGTTGTAAGTTTTCCCACACTAGTCTAAGATGGACAGAGAAAACAGAATTTTTTTTCTTTTCTAAAACTATTCTGGTCTTCCTCATAAGCCAAAAAAATGAACCTAATGAACTAACCAGGTAACTTTAGTTCAATGCAATTTGAACAGTCCCTTGAGGTGGTGCTTGGTTTCCTTCGATAAAAATAATCAGTCTCTCAGATTTCCATCTCTATAGGATGGCATCAGATACAAGAAGGTGGTAAAATTAACTGTGTCCTCATTACCACAGGGAATAAAGTGTTCAGAGATCTGTGAGACACCCTTGTACTTTCCTCTGGTCTCCATGGTGATGACTTTCTGTACCCTCCTAGTTTGCTGACATCCCAGCTCAGGACTGGGCATTAACCAGTCTTTCTCTTGGTTTCATTATTTTCCTGTGGAGCATCCCAAATAACTCAGCCCTCCCTTGGATCTTGCTGGCACTCTGGACACCTCCACCCCCTTCTATTACCTCTGGCCTTAAACCTAGAAGAGGGACCTGCATGTCTTCCTCCTCCCTGTTATCTCCCAAGGTCAGAGAGGACAGACTTCTCACACTCCTCCTAGATCGTGCCTTCTTTGTTTACAGCTAAAGCCTTACGACTAAACTTTAATGCTGAATTGGATGTAGATCTATAAGTGGGATTTACTTATTGATAAGGGAGCCTAAATTGGGAGGTATTTCAAAATACTATACCTTTGGGCCGGCCCCGTGGTGCACTCGGGAGAGTGCAGCGCTTGGGAGCACAGCGGCGCTCCCGCCACGGGTTCGGATCCTATATAAGGATGGCCAGTGCGCTCACTGGCTGAGCGCGGTGCAGGTGACACCAAGCCAAGGGTTGCGATCCCCTTACCAGTCACATTAAAAAAAAAAAAAAAGGACAAAATACTATACCTTTTTCATTCTCTTTGTATTAAACTTCGTTCCCTCTTCCAATTTCTCATACTAAATTTCTAAGAAGGTGAAAATTAGGTCTCTTAATCTATTCTTCCCTAAGTCCTTCACATTTGACCTCAAAACTCTGGATTTCCAGGGGCAAGTCCTGTTCTCTACTCCGAGATCCCCTACACTTTATGGTCTTGGTTCCCTCCCAGCACTGGGCCATTCCTCTTCCAGCTGCAGAAGTGCAGAGTTGGGAAGACATCTCCTGAGGACTGGGCATCACCTCGATAGGCAGCAGGAACTGTAATCTGGCTCCTAGCTCCCATTAACTTTCCTTTCCCTCCAGTCCCTAGATTAAAGAAGAAATGATGGAGCTGAACTGGGCATCTCAAATCCACATGGTTCTGGGCCTGGTTTCTACATTAGTGGCTGTGGGTTTTCTTTCTGGCTTGGACAAGAAATCTGTTTAAATTTTTACTCGTCTCAATAAAAGGCTGTGGGTTTTCTTTCTGGCTTGGACAAGAAATCTGTTTAAATTTTTACTCGTCTCAATATTATGTCCCCAGTTTTCACTGATAGAATTGGGCTTCTCTCTCCTGAGTCAAAGAGGGAAGATTAAAGATGATTTTCATTACCCCATGCTTTCTTCCTTCAGTGTCATGTTTCTTTAGCAGAGCTACTGTTCTGATCTCAGGGAGACTAAGCATAGATTTGAAATCAGTCCAAAATGCAGATTTTGTTTCTGCACACAGATAATTAAAAAATAATAATCCTGACTGGTTTCTCCACTGTGCAATCCCTGTTCTCTCCCAAGTACTGTTTTGTTTTTAGTTCCCTCATTTGTTTTTTCCTTTAGGTTTAAAGCGTACATGCTTTGAGATCAGAAGTCAAACACTATTGTGTAGTACTTAAATGAATGGGTACTTCACTTGGTTTCCTAGTGAAAATTCACTTAGGTCTAGGATGGAATTTTGAGAGCCACCTGCTATTTAGCTCATTTACAAAAGTCTAAGGAGCTCCCTGCCAGAGAAGTTTAACAGAGCTCCTAAAAATGCTAGGGGAATTTTCATTAATAGATATGATGGGAAAGCCAACTTGTAGCATTCCTAGTATATATCTAATAGACCACTAGAACTAATGCAATGGCTTTTCTCCTTCTTTCTTGATATTTAGGCAGGAAATCATGGGTCTCACTTTGTTTGGGTCAGGGGGGTGAGGCGTAGAGGAACCTCACTCATCATTCAGCTAACCTTGCACTGAGTGATGACCCTTAGACCAAATTAGTGAGAAGGTAACCTGATATCCACGAATTCACTTATTCTGCATTTGGGGACCTAGTAAAGTGTGACTCTTATATCCAAATGTAGCCAGTATTGAGAACAAATCTTGGAAAAAATAAATTCAGGACAGAGATCCAATTTCCTCCTCAATCTGCACCTTCATCTCCAGTAGCAGGGGGATGGTCAGATGAAACGTGATGTAAGTAAGAGTGAAAGTACTTTTTAGAAATATAAAAATACACCGCAGGGGGTGGGGGTGTTGCCGGATAATGCCTTGAAATATTCATCTCTGCACTTTCTTTTTCCCACTACCTTGTCAGAGTAATTCCATGCCTTAAAGAAAAGTATAAATAAAAATAAGCAATAAGCTAAATTTAAAATAAAAGAACAAAATAGCAAGAATTAATCTATGCTGAGTTTTTCTTTTTTTAAAAAACAGGCTTTTGATTTCCATTGGAACAAAATCATAGGTCATCTGAGAGGAGGAGTCTCCTTAGCTGCTCTCATTACTGGGTTATGAACCTCCCATCTGCTTCTGCCTGTGTGTCACTGGGGTGGTCTAGCAATAGGACAGGTGTCTGTATCCCTAGAGATTGTCAAGCCCAGGGCACTCTTAAGTCAATCTCAGTATCAGTAGACATAGGTAGACTTTATACCCAACAAGTTAATGATATCCTGCAGCATCTGACTGCCAGAGGGAAACCAACTTCCTTTACATAGATTATTTTATTGACGTCATTATAGACAAGCAAAACTAGTTACCTTAGATGATACACTAATGCACACTGCAGAGACGAATGCACAGGAACTAATTCAATAATAAATTCTTAAATACTCAGGAGATCATGACTTTTAAAAATAATTTCATCATAACTAAGTGTTAATGGAAATATGGTCAAGCAACCAACATCAAATAACTATGAAGTCTGATTGTTATTATTATTATTATTTAATATTAGAGCAAGAGACAGTTGTTTTGACATTTGATTGCCTGATCCAGATTACCTGATATTTCAACTGAGGCAAAAGAGTGGTCATTTATTCCCTTTTCACTCTCAAAATAATCTGATACTGATGTATTGATATTGGATAGGAAAATAATATACCTATAAGCAGAGATTTTGATTTTTACAAGCCCATGTCGCTTAGATCAAAATAAAGATTTTCACAGAAACAAATATATTTAGCTCAGTTAGTGAGGGCAATGGCATCAGTATGGGAATCACATGACTCCAAGCTGGTACAGTTTGAGAATGATTTTACTCAGGAGCCGCCAAAGCAGGTGTGCAATGGTTTAAATACACCTACAGCCTAGTTGCGGGAGAGAATGCTTTTATGTAAGCAAATTGAAACCCATCTTCTGTGGACAATTCTGTACAAAAACAGATATGCAGTTGTGCCAAGTCAGCATGCTGCCCTCTCAGTGCTGGCTGGCAGGCAGCCAAGGCTCAGCCTGCTGAGGGAGAAAATTGAAAGAAAAAAATAAAGCAGTTGTACAAGATGAAGTCTGGTGGTGGATGTGGAGACTCTTCTGGGAAAGCTAGGGGAAAAAACGGGGTCACAGTTTTGCTTGTGTGGAACCTTCAGAGCTGGACCCACTGCTGGGGTGTCCTAGTTTCACAAAAAGTCAGATCCACTTTGTGGGGAAAAAATACACATATATACAAGGTATCTCAGAGTGTGAGCACTGAAGTGTGCTGTGAAAAGCAGGTGTTTCTCCAGCAACCACTGTTTTGTTTTTAGTATTTGACAATTGTAGATCTGGATTTCAAAGAAGATTTACTCACCTCTGGGCTATGATCACTGACTTCCCAAATTTAATATAGTCAGTAGAAATGCTTCATTCTGAGAAGATACAGGGGGAAAGTGACATCATTGCAGAAAGTTTTTTTTTTTTTTTTGATAAAAGCACAAAGAGATACTGAATCTTCTGGCCACAAGCTCTAGTACCCAAGTCTTAGTTGAGTATCTCTTACTGCATAATTGTTGGTCAGAGGGCTCCTGGCTGAAGAACACAGAAGTCCGTGTTCCTCTGAAGGCTGTTCTCACCTCACAAGCTCACGATGACCTGTCTCTTTTACAATCACTACAGTTCATTAAATGGATGATTATTGAGTTCTTACTGTGTCACATAAATTGTTTGTATTTCTTGAGTCTTACCAGATGCTTATGTAGTTGTCATTTTTCTGACCATGTCCCATCAAGGGCCACCAATTTTCATAGCTCTAGGTAATCCCATTCATGTTGTACTCTATATAAATGATCACCATTGGACTTGTGCTATGCAGAGGCTCTGTTATGTTGACGGAGAAGACTGTAAATTCTTTAAGGACAGAACCAGAGTTGCTTCCTGGAATTATCCCTAGGATTAAAGAAAAGATGCTGCACATAGCAGTTGCTCAGTTAATGGAATCAGTTTATTATGACAATGATGCATGGTGAATTTATCTCCTCCAAAGAAAGAATTGTTTCAAGTATATGCATAGGTTCTTCAAGTTGTTTGGTTCCTAAAAATTCAGCAGTAAGTGCTCTTTCATGACCATGTTATTCATATTTCTCATCTTGTGAATGTAAACAGTTAACATATGTGGGAGTGATTTCATTGTGATATCCGCTTTTATCAAGGAAAATAATTAAGTTTAAATCAAAAACAGGTAAAATTGATACAGCTATAGATTCCAGTTGTTTCCTTTAACCAGAGATAAGAAATATCTTTGCTCTTGCTCAAATATATAGCAATTCCAACTGTTTCCATAGGAAATAGAAGTATTAACATCTTTTTCATAATGCATTTCTTTATGCTTAATTACCATTAAAATTAATAAAATACACTTGGGGGTCTCTGAATAAACCTGTTCCCCCTTATTTACCTAGATCACTTGGAATAAGTGAGCCCTTTTTGTCCTGGTTTCTAGATTGATTTTATAATCCATGATATTTTCAGTAATCTTGTATATGTGAGATAGTACTACAATTTATATTTTAAAACTCTATATACAGATTCAACCCTACAATTTAATTCTCAAACAGAGTTTTGAATTAGTGTAATTTGAAATTACAAATATAAACAAGTACAATCAAAAAAAAAATCAATCAAAGACCCCATTTATGAATGCTTATTGTTCAGCAAAGTGTGAGGCCTTTGATTGGGACATAGAAGATTTTAAAGCATGGTCCTTGTGCTCAAAGAACATATAATTTGAAGGTAAATAGAAACAATTGCAAATGGTTGAAAACAATACATTGATATTAAGGCTATATATTTTACATTTAACACTGTTATAAGTATTCCAGAAGGAGCCAGAATCCAATGGAAAATGGGTTGAAGCTTGAATTGGGACTTTAAAAATGGGTTGAAATTTACTGCTGAAGCACACATTACTGGGTACTACTCTCGGTCCCTAGCATTACTGAAACTACTAAGTATTTAATAAGCATAATCATCTGCCCAACCCAGTGCCTACACACATGCTTTTCCTTCTACCTGAAATATTTTTCCCGTTTCCACCAGTATACTTTGCCTGGCTATTCCTGTTCAACTTCAAGTCTCAAATTAAATGTCACTTTTTCCACCCCAACCACCCCTTCATTCCAGAATAGGTTAATTCCCCATTATATTTCCTCATTATACCCTGCATTCTTCCTTCGTTGCATTTATCAGATCTGTAGTCAAATATTTACTTGTGTAATTATAGTTTTATGTTTGTCTCCTTGTTAAAAAAATGTAGATTCCAAAGGGTGAGGATCAAGTATATTTTGTTCCTTGTCTAACAAAATGCCTAACCCATATTAGGCACTTGCTGCCTCATGTGAATGAATGAATGAGCCAAGCATAGGAAATACTGGTAGAATAAAGATGAATAAAGCTTGGTATCAGTCTTGAAGAACGCACAATAGAACAAAGAAGAGCAGGTGCTTATAAAGCAGTTAGGATTTTTAAGGCCAGCTTTTCTAGAAAAGTTTTAATAAAGAATATTCACTGGGGAAAGGATTTATAGCATTTCTGACTTGTGAAGATCACTTTGTTCCACAATATATAATTCAAGCTACTTAATATAAGCCTGGATGGTTACACTACAAGATCTACATGCAGATTTTAAAGAATTATGAGACAAATGCCTTTGATAGAGTAAATGCACTTGAAGTACAGTACCCTTAAAATGAATTACAACCTGAAATGGCACTCTGGGGAGAGTGGAGAGACTCAAAATGCTCTTTGTTCTTTGATTTTTTTCCTCATTCATATGTAATTATTCTTCTCTTTTGTCTTTGAAATTATTGTTTTATGCTTCACATTTCAGCTTGTTTATTATATGACAAGATTAATAACTGTCATACATAACTAACCAGCAATTATATGCATTTACTATTTTATGAAGCAAGAGAGACAGCAATTAACAGGTCTTAGAATACAGTGATTTCATTTTTAGACATATTTTCCTTATATTAATCACTGTATATCTCATCAAACTACTCAGTTGTAGTGGTTATAATTGTGTTAAATGAAAGAAATGATAATTAAGAAATACATATGTGTATGTATAAATATAAACAGCAAGTATAAAAATTGTCTTCAGTGAAGGTTTAAGAGGAATGTAACTAACTCAAACAAGACTAAACATTTTAGTACAAAGTAAATTAAGAAAATTGATATTTTCTCCTGTTTAAAAGAAAAATAAGAATCTGAATGAAATGTTATCCATGATTATAACATGAAATAAAAATTTGCTCAAGGAAGAAAATCATATTGGAATGTTTAAGTTAACGATATTTTCTCCTGTTTAAAAGAAAAATAAGAATCTGAATGAAATGTTATCCATGATTATAACGTGAAATAAAAATTTGCTCAAGGAAGAAAATCATATTGGAATGTTTAAGTTAACGAAATACTTGATTGTTTCTACTTTATCATACTAGAAACTTGCTTGCTTATGGATGAACATGATGATAGTCTCTGTGTTGCTGACACAGAAAATGAAACTCAGTCTTCAAATGTTTCCCATGTGAGTCTCATGTCTGGGTTTTAGAGCCTCCCACAATAAAGAGATATTCAATTGAAGAATACTCTCTTTTTTTAAAATTTGAGACACAAATAAAATGTCCTTCATTTTACTTTTAGTTCAAGTGAATAAATATCACTTACTGTAGTTAAATATATATAATATAATATGTACCATGGATAATATACAGAGTTGAATCATTTAAGGATACATTCACCAATGAGATATAATATCTAACAATGACTTTTAAAAATGCTTAATTAATTTTCTTCTGTAACAGTAATTCTGGAGGAAGTCAACATGGGGTGACTGCAGCTGCTCAAGGAAGTCATTGAAGAACCAGACTGTTTCTCCTTGTGATCTGCTATATTATGTGACTTACATCCTTATGATCTCAAGATACCTGCTGCACTTCCAAGTAACACGTCCACATTCCAGGTAGGAGGAAGTGGGAAGAGAAGGGATTTCCCCCACTGAGCCTTTATTATGGCAGGGAAGCTCTAACCAGGGACTGTTGTCTCCATCTTATTGGCCAGAATTGTCACAAAGCCACCTCCAACTGCAAGACAGACTGGGACCTTGAAGATTTTATTTGTCAGCCTCTTGGAGAGAAAGGCAAAAGAAAAGGGGAGTGGGAAGGGGTGTTGATTGAATCAACTTATAGAGTCTACCACAACTCAAGAAGCCCCACCTTCCCTTAGAGAGATTCTTGTAACACAGATACTTAGTAAATGTAGATTAGAGGATAACTGCTCTGGTTACTGTAGCTATATAACAAAACATCCCAAACTTAGTGGCAAAAATGGTAACTTGTAACTTTTTCATGCTGACATATGAAGGTACTTTGAAAAGTTCATGGAAAAGGAGAATTCAAAGGTAACATAAATCTTTTTATGAGCTTTTTGAAGACCCCCTCATATTCCTTTGGTCAGAAATTCAGACAGGGGACAATGGGGATAGCTTGTCTCTACACCATGACAACTGGGGTCTCAGCTGATATGATGGTGCAAATAGCTGAAAACAACCTTCATCACAGGGGACTGGAATCATCTGGAGGCTGCTTCACTCACATGTCAGGTTCCTGGGCTGGGATGACTTGAGGGTTAGGCTCAGCTGGCGCTATCAACCAGAACACCTACCCATGGCCTTCTCATGTGGCTCCGGCTTCTGTCAGCACAGGGGCTGGATTCTGAGAGAGAACACTCCAGTGCAAGTGTGCCAAGACACCCAGACAGAAGCCACAGGTTTTTTTTTTTATGTCCTAGCTTTGGAAGTCACATAGTGGCTTGTAGAAACAGTCACAAGCCCACCCAGATTCAAGGGGGAGGAGAAAAAGACCACTTTCTCTCAATGGGAGGAGGTTCAAAGAAATTGCAGACATTTTTAGAAACTGCCACAGTCACAACAATGGAACTAAATACTGAGCTTGATTCTCTAAAAAATGGCTTTTCTTCAACTTTCTTTTCATCTTCCCCATTCTCCGAGCATACTAAGAAAAGACTGTGTTGAATCTTTTAGGAGGAAGCCTCTTTCCAGTGTTTCTGAGGGATAGGTGAGCTGTTTACCCACTAAACAGGAGACAGTGACCAGAGATGAGGCTGCTCCATTCTGCTGTGGTGCCTGGTTAGTGAGCACGCCCAGGACAGCGAGACAGACACATAATTAAGCAATCCCATCTTCACATGAAATGTCTCTCCTGTAAAGATACTATAGGGGTTTTTCTGTGTGTGAATTCTCTGAGTGCAGAAAATTGATTTTCTATTTTCCATGCAGTTTAGAATGTATGACCAGTGTTTGTACCAAGGCAGCCAGATATAAGATTAGATTATTGAAAATACACAGTGAAGTGGAACCCAGGAAGGCTCCTCTTGATCTGAAATGAAGAGTGGAATGTTGTGACATTCTTTACAGCACAGGGAGAATATCACAACAACAATTCAGAGAAAATTAGACCTATGAAGAACAATTTCAGGGATTAGATACCATTTCTGGTTTTGAGGTCCTTATAGTAATACTCTTTGCAGGTAAGTGCAGTGGAATGATTTAATATTGGCTCTGACACTAACTCTAGGGCTCTGGGTAAGTTCACGTAGTTTGTTCTCGGCTTCTTTTTCTCATCTTGGAAAATGAGGAAAAATGCCCATCTTCAGCAGTCACTTTGAGGATCAAGTGCATATTCTCCCTGGGATACTGTTGTTTCCCCGAACTCCTGTCCTTCTGCTGCTGTCCCTAATGATGGACAGTCTGCAGGTGCTTGGAGGATGTCCTTATCTCCTGGAAACCATCCGAGATGCCATCAAAGACTGGGTCAACTATCTCTCCTCTGTGCTCCCAAATAGAGCTCTGGGAAAGCTCTTAACATTCAGCAATTCATTTCAGAAATTTTAACGGGAAAAAGAGTATGTGCCAGCTACTGTCCTAGGGTCTGGAAATTCAGCAATGAATAAAACTGGAGAGGTCTCTGCCTTGTTCTTTGTATACTCTAGTGGGCAAAGGAGACATAAACAAGCAAGCAAAGAAGAATACAAATAACTTCACAAAGAAATAGGACTACAAGGAATTAAAGAACATGGTAGGAATGAGAGTGACTCCAGGAGAACCTATTTTAGAAGGGCAGATGGGAAAATTCCAGTCAAGGACGTGGCATGTGCATTGAAATCTGAATGTGAGAAGTTGCCAGACATGTAAACTCAATACCAGGCATTCTATAGCACTCTCTCTGTGTTAACTCATTTTATTATCCCAACAAGTTCTTGAGGCAGAAGCTTTTCTTATTCCCACTTTATAGATGAAGAGACCAAGGTAGAAGGGTAAGATAATTTGCACAAGATTACAGAGCCAGTAAGTGGCAGAGCTTGGCTTCAAACCCAGGCAAGCATCTTTCAAAGCCCATCTTCTTGGGCACTTTGTTATAACTGCCTCTCAAAAGCATTTGATATTGCATTGACATTGACTTTTTACTTGTATATTTCTCCTACTAGACAATGAATTAACTGATCATTGGAGCTCAGCCCCAAGAATAATGCCCAGCTCTTAGTACATTCTCAATAAATGCTTATCAAATAAATGCAATGAGCAAGCATATGAAATGAAGGATCTCACTCAGTGCTGAGCATCAAATAATTAGTTAACATGTTAATTCTCCCTCCTTCCCTTCCTCCCTGACTCCTGGAGTTAGACTCATACAGCCTGCTGCTGCACTTGGAATAACTAGTGAATTTAGAGAGGAGGGGTTGGGGGAGGAAGTGTGTCTGTGTGTGTGTGTGTGGGGGGCCTTCATAATGTATCAAAAAAGGAATTAAGCAAAAAAGTCTTTTAGTTAGCAAAAGATGAAAACGAGTAACTTCAGTGAGCTCTGAAGAAAAACACACACAAGCAAGGAACCTGTAAAGTAATAAATTTCCTCACTCCAACATAAAAGTGATGGTCTCTGTGCTTTAAAGAAAAGAAATTTGGAAAACTTCCATACATCCACATTTTCGGTAAAATGTAGGGAGAAATAAGTTAGTTAAATGTCTTTAATAGGCACCACAAAGTCCTGAACCATTAAATCATTTCTACAGCTTTTTGACTGTTATCACCTGCCAAACATTGCCAAAACCACTCCTTGAAAGATTGCAATAAATCTGAAAGACAAATCATATTTGGAAATTTTGCATGAAGGAGAACTATATCTTGTACTTTGGATATATTTTTCAATGTCAGCACATAGCTGCCTCCTGCCAAAGATGAACTTGGAAGCGCTGACCTTTGTGGATGACTTCCCTTTGTTAGATTTTTGCCTTACAGGATTTTAGAAGCCTGGTCACAGGAACATTTAAGGATACCAGGTGGTTTTGAAATGCTTGGTTGAGCTAGCTGACTTATCTGGGGCTGAATGTAAATTTGAAAAAAGAATTCTGCCACAAAGAAAGTGAGCATATATACAAGAAGAATCAGCCATCCTGTTCTCAGAAGTAATTATAACCTTCCTGCTGCTGCTGGTAAGTTTGATGGAAAAGGATGGCAAGCTTAAGAGGAAAGCAAGAGATCATTCTCTGCATTTTTTTTTTTTTTTGCCCTGTGCCATGTTGAATTTCTTTCTAGTTACAAGTGTAATGTGTCACAAGCAAAAGTCATTCAGCCTATGCAACCTCTGGCTCTAGTACTTTGCTTGTCTCTAGAAAATGTAACAAATGTTAGTAGATGCTCCAGCAATGTTAAGGGGAGACTTCTTTGTTAAATAAATTGCCGGAGGTGGGCACAGTTATAAGAAAAAATGTAGTATTTTATGCAGTTAACCACCTAGTGTCCACACAAAGGATCTGTCTTGATAACCCAATTTATTATTTCAAATAAATATTTAATCTGTACTGTTAATCCAATTTCTTGTTCCAAAGTTAGAGAACTGAGCATAACAAGTAGTGAAGTAGCACAAAGACAGCAAAAGGACAACAAGGAAGCAACATTTGCTG
>NW_007727845.1:380427-385405 GCF_000696425.1 Galeopterus variegatus | reverse complement strand
ACTAGAAAAACAAGAACAATCCAAACCTAAAGTTAGCAGAAGGAAATAAATCATCAAGATCAGAGCAGAACTTAACGAAATTGAAACCAGGTTCCTGGGCTGGGATGACTTGAGGGTTAGGCTCAGCTGGCGCTATCAACCAGAACACCTACCCATGGCCTTCTCATGTGGCTCCGGCTTCTGTCAGCACAGGGGCTGGATTCTGAGAGAGAACACTCCAGTGCAAGTGTGCCAAGACACCCAGACAGAAGCCACAGGTTTTTTTTTTTATGTCCTAGCTTTGGAAGTCACATAGTGGCTTGTAGAAACAGTCACAAGCCCACCCAGATTCAAGGGGGAGGAGAAAAAGACCACTTTCTCTCAATGGGAGGAGGTTCAAAGAAATTGCAGACATTTTTAGAAACTGCCACAGTCACAACAATGGAACTAAATACTGAGCTTGATTCTCTAAAAAATGGCTTTTCTTCAACTTTCTTTTCATCTTCCCCATTCTCCGAGCATACTAAGAAAAGACTGTGTTGAATCTTTTAGGAGGAAGCCTCTTTCCAGTGTTTCTGAGGGATAGGTGAGCTGTTTACCCACTAAACAGGAGACAGTGACCAGAGATGAGGCTGCTCCATTCTGCTGTGGTGCCTGGTTAGTGAGCACGCCCAGGACAGCGAGACAGACACATAATTAAGCAATCCCATCTTCACATGAAATGTCTCTCCTGTAAAGATACTATAGGGGTTTTTCTGTGTGTGAATTCTCTGAGTGCAGAAAATTGATTTTCTATTTTCCATGCAGTTTAGAATGTATGACCAATGTTTGTACCAAGGCAGCCAGATATAAGATTAGATTATTGAAAATACACAGTGAAGTGGAACCCAGGAAGGCTCCTCTTGATCTGAAATGAAGAGTGGAATGTTGTGACATTCTTTACAGCACAGGGAGAATATCACAACAACAATTCAGAGAAAATTAGACCTATGAAGAACAATTTCAGGGATTAGATACCATTTCTGGTTTTGAGGTCCTTATAGTAATACTCTTTGCAGGTAAGTGCAGTGGAATGATTTAATATTGGCTCTGACACTAACTCTAGGGCTCTGGGTAAGTTCACGTAGTTTGTTCTCGGCTTCTTTTTCTCATCTTGGAAAATGAGGAAAAATGCCCATCTTCAGCAGTCACTTTGAGGATCAAGTGCATATTCTCCCTGGGATACTGTTGTTTCCCCGAACTCCTGTCCTTCTGCTGCTGTCCCTAATGATGGACAGTCTGCAGGTGCTTGGAGGATGTCCTTATCTCCTGGAAACCATCCGAGATGCCATCAAAGACTGGGTCAACTATCTCTCCTCTGTGCTCCCAAATAGAGCTCTGGGAAAGCTCTTAACATTCAGCAATTCATTTCAGAAATTTTAACGGGAAAAAGAGTATGTGCCAGCTACTGTCCTAGGGTCTGGAAATTCAGCAATGAATAAAACTGGAGAGGTCTCTGCCTTGTTCTTTGTATACTCTAGTGGGCAAAGGAGACATAAACAAGCAAGCAAAGAAGAATACAAATAACTTCACAAAGAAATAGGACTACAAGGAATTAAAGAACATGGTAGGAATGAGAGTGACTCCAGGAGAACCTATTTTAGAAGGGCAGATGGGAAAATTCCAGTCAAGGACGTGGCATGTGCATTGAAATCTGAATGTGAGAAGTTGCCAGACATGTAAACTCAATACCAGGCATTCTATAGCACTCTCTCTGTGTTAACTCATTTTATTATCCCAACAAGTTCTTGAGGCAGAAGCTTTTCTTATTCCCACTTTATAGATGAAGAGACCAAGGTAGAAGGGTAAGATAATTTGCACAAGATTACAGAGCCAGTAAGTGGCAGAGCTTGGCTTCAAACCCAGGCAAGCATCTTTCAAAGCCCATCTTCTTGGGCACTTTGTTATAACTGCCTCTCAAAAGCATTTGATATTGCATTGACATTGACTTTTTACTTGTATATTTCTCCTACTAGACAATGAATTAACTGATCATTGGAGCTCAGCCCCAAGAATAATGCCCAGCTCTTAGTACATTCTCAATAAATGCTTATCAAATAAATGCAATGAGCAAGCATATGAAATGAAGGATCTCACTCAGTGCTGAGCATCAAATAATTAGTTAACATGTTAATTCTCCCTCCTTCCCTTCCTCCCTGA
Source organism: Galeopterus variegatus (assembly GCF_000696425.1). Taxonomy (NCBI): domain Eukaryota; kingdom Metazoa; phylum Chordata; class Mammalia; order Dermoptera; family Cynocephalidae; genus Galeopterus; species Galeopterus variegatus. Next base: position 383,227 of record NW_007727845.1, on the reverse strand, counting down.
CTCCTGGAGTTAGACTCATACAGCCTGCTGCTGCACTTGGAATAACTAGTGAATTTAGAGAGGAGGGGTTGGGGGAGGAAGTGTGTCTGTGTGTGTGTGTGTGGGGGGCCTTCATAATGTATCAAAAAAGGAATTAAGCAAAAAAGTCTTTTAGTTAGCAAAAGATGAAAACGAGTAACTTCAGTGAGCTCTGAAGAAAAACACACACAAGCAAGGAACCTGTAAAGTAATAAATTTCCTCACTCCAACATAAAAGTGATGGTCTCTGTGCTTTAAAGAAAAGAAATTTGGAAAACTTCCATACATCCACATTTTCGGTAAAATGTAGGGAGAAATAAGTTAGTTAAATGTCTTTAATAGGCACCACAAAGTCCTGAACCATTAAATCATTTCTACAGCTTTTTGACTGTTATCACCTGCCAAACATTGCCAAAACCACTCCTTGAAAGATTGCAATAAATCTGAAAGACAAATCATATTTGGAAATTTTGCATGAAGGAGAACTATATCTTGTACTTTGGATATATTTTTCAATGTCAGCACATAGCTGCCTCCTGCCAAAGATGAACTTGGAAGCGCTGACCTTTGTGGATGACTTCCCTTTGTTAGATTTTTGCCTTACAGGATTTTAGAAGCCTGGTCACAGGAACATTTAAGGATACCAGGTGGTTTTGAAATGCTTGGTTGAGCTAGCTGACTTATCTGGGGCTGAATGTAAATTTGAAAAAAGAATTCTGCCACAAAGAAAGTGAGCATATATACAAGAAGAATCAGCCATCCTGTTCTCAGAAGTAATTATAACCTTCCTGCTGCTGCTGGTAAGTTTGATGGAAAAGGATGGCAAGCTTAAGAGGAAAGCAAGAGATCATTCTCTGCATTTTTTTTTTTTTGCCCTGTGCCATGTTGAATTTCTGTCTAGTTACAAGTGTAATGTGTCACAAGCAAAAGTCATTCAGCCTATGCAACTTCTGTTGGAAAAGGATGGCAAGCTTAAGAGGAAAGCAAGAGATCATTCTCTGCATTTTTTTTTTTTTTTGCCCTGTGCCATGTTGAATTTCTTTCTAGTTACAAGTGTAATGTGTCACAAGCAAAAGTCATTCAGCCTATGCAACCTCTGGCTCTAGTACTTTGCTTGTCTCTAGAAAATGTAACAAATGTTAGTAGATGCTCCAGCAATGTTAAGGGGAGACTTCTTTGTTAAATAAATTGCCGGAGGTGGGCACAGTTATAAGAAAAAATGTAGTATTTTATGCAGTTAACCACCTAGTGTCCACACAAAGGATCTGTCTAGTATTTTATGCAGTTACCCACCTAGTGTCCACACCAAGGATCTGTCTTGATAACCCAATTTATTATTTCAAATAAATATTTAATCTGTACTGTTAATCCAATTTCTTGATACAAAGAGAACTGAACATAACAAGTAGTGAAGTAGCACAAAGACAGCAAAAGGACAACAAGGAAGCAACATTTGCTGCAGCCCAACTGTCCTGGCAGTGCACGTGGCAAAGAGATGAGAGCCAGCTCTACCGGCAACCACTGGACGCAAAATTGAGGTTGGCAAGCTGGAAGCAGGGAGTGCAAAGAAACGCCACTAATTAACTAGTGGGTTACAGTTCGAAATGGTGGCCCCAGCTTAAAATTATGGCCTCACAATTTTAAAGTCTGATTAGCTGAATGACCAGCTTGCTGTGATTGAAAGGAAAAAGAAATAGGGTTTCTTGTGTTAATATGCTATTAATTTGGAAGACAGAGTATGACAAAGGAAATCAACTTCTACAAATATTAAATGCAGTTAAGGGGTCAAAGATCTTCTTGAAGTGTGATCATGTAAAGGGTCTGGCTATGCATCAGCTTTCTTATTTGCACCCATCCCTTAGGTTAGAAAATACGCCATCAGGGACAGGGAGCATTGACAGTTTTCATACATGCAGGCTGAACAGCAGGTGGCAGCAAAGGATACTGTAAGAGAAACTGACTTCCACAAACATGTTTGGGAGAATTCTAGAAAACTTCTCATTTTGATGGGCTGCAGGTAGAGAAGGCATTTGAAGGTGATTGCTTTCTTAACTGTGACTAATGCACGCAGTATTAAAAAAAAGCTATTGGGAAGGTTGATCATGAGAACTAAATTTAAATGCTTTTCTGTTATTTTAATCACCTTTTGACTAAATGAAAGGATTGAAAAAGCTTACCAAAAATACAAGTGTCCCACAGCAGAGCTCAACTAATCTTCTTACAAAATGGACATGCATGCTGAAGAGAGATTTTTATAATAAGAAATGACATGCAATATTTATTATAAAAATTGTCATTTAGAGCAGCATGGAAATATGCCAGTTGGAGGGTGAGTTATCTCTTGGCTCAGAAGAAATATTAATGGAAGAGTATTAATATACTTAAAGAAAGGATATAAGTAAAGAAAACAGTAAAGCATTATTAAGCATAAATGGGTTCTTTGAGAATGTGACAATGATATGACAGAAATGAGAGTGCAGAGAGCCTCTACATCTTTTTATAAATGTCCAAAAATAGGAATGATGAGGAAAGGATGCACATTAATTTGGTGGTGGTGGTGGTGGGGGAGTTAGTGGGGAAAAGGGAAATGTACTACCTGTGGTTATTCATAACACGGGGGATCTACCGATAAGCACACACGAAAGATATAATCCAACATTAAAACCAGCATCTAGATTCCTAAGAAAACCAACCTGATGATCCTAGAAAATCAATTTTTGCAGAAGACTACACTTTACTTCTGTGTATTTTAGCTGTGATATTGTGTTTTACTTGGTGCTCA
>NW_007727845.1:378849-379868 GCF_000696425.1 Galeopterus variegatus | reverse complement strand
TACCGATAAGCACACACGAAAGATATAATCCAACATTAAAACCAGCATCTAGATTCCTAAGAAAACCAACCTGATGATCCTAGAAAATCAATTTTTGCAGAAGACTACACTTTACTTCTGTGTATTTTAGCTGTGATATTGTGTTTTACTTGGTGCTCAATTAGATTGGTGAGTAATTGGGAGGAGTTGAGTATTTCCTGAGATATTCAAAATAACTACCTGAAAAGACACATAGTAGGATGATTTTAGATTTTGGCATTATAACCACTGTTTTCTAAATGCCATTTCAGCCCTAGAACAACCATCTTTGACGTTGCCCAAGTTATGAAATTCCTGAGTCGCTGTTTCCTGAATGTAAAGTGGTCCTGTAAGATGGCTCCTATCATCAGACCAAGTAAGGATTCAAGAAGACAACATATTAAAATGCCTCCCCCATATAAACTGCTTTTTAATAAACTTTATTTCCTGTCTTTCTTCAGGAACGTTCCCAGATGTTGGCGTATTTTGAGGAATATCTTCAAAACATCTCCCTCATCAACATCCGCAGTGTCAGAAATTCCTAACTGCAAAGTTCTATTTTTAGACGGAGGAGTCACAAGGTCTGACCAGGGGTTGAAGCTGAACAAGACAGCACAGAAGCTGAAGTAAAGATGGCTCTGCTACAGCCCTCAGCTGGTCACAGTTCTCTGTTCTAACCACATAGACTCTCTATTTTTGTCTGAATTTCAATTTTGTATTTATGGGAGAGAGACTCTGATTTCTCTCTGACTCTTTGCAAAAGAGATTCATCCCATTACAGTCAGTTGTGGGGAGGTGGGAGGAAGGAGTAATTGGGGTCAGACTGGGCTGCAGAATGAAAACCCGGTTGCCTAGGTTCAGGTCTGTGGCTAGAGGCAGAATTCCTAGAGGGGTGCAATGAAGTGGATAGTAACCCTGAAATGCGTGTACTCTGCTACTATTATTACCACACACACACACACTCATTCATATTCTCTTCTTTATATCTCATATTATCTATA
>NW_007727845.1:352404-378305 GCF_000696425.1 Galeopterus variegatus | reverse complement strand
GGTTGCCTAGGTTCAGGTCTGTGGCTAGAGGCAGAATTCCTAGAGGGGTGCAATGAAGTGGAGTAACCCTGAAATGCGTGTACTCTGCTACTATTATTACCACACACACACACTCATTCATATTCTCTTCTTTATATCTCATATTATCTATTCATTACCATAAAATGAAAACAAATTATCTATGGACTCTTGTTATTTTGCTTAAACATTACAGATGAGATTTTTTTTTAAGCAACCATGAAAAAATAACATTTTTTTTTTAACCAAGTTGCCAAAGATACTGTGAAAATCTCAAATATCAGCAAGACTTCAAAACAAGTCCCTTAATCAAACTGGTACTTATTTACTAGGAAAAAATTCACAAGGCTGGGAAGCATAGCACAGATTAGCCAGCTCTGAAGTTGCATCATAAATGAGGTGTGGGGTGTGCAACTGTAGCACAGTTTCAGTGCTGGTGTATTTGAAATGCTCATTCTTTCTATAACCTTAAAAATAATTGTTTCATAATTTAATATATATATTTTATATGGTGGTACTTTACTACTTAAAAGATCTTAACAATGAGTGTTAAGATCTATATAACTATAGAGCATCTAAATACAGTATTATGTTGTGCTTCTTGGTGAAGTGAAAACATCATGTTCTGTTGCTGTTTACAATTTTTTCCCATTTCCTTTAAGGTACTTCATCTCTAATTGCTTCCTTCTCAACTCATTCTTCTACCTATACCAATAATCGGCAGCCTTGTCTGCTAAAGTTTCTGAGTCAGTGACACTGAACTGATTCTTGAGAACTGAAACCCAGAAAGAGTTTCAAATATTTTATGCTGAGGCCCCTGGAAGGGCAATCACAAGCCTCTGCTCACCACTTAGCCAGAAGTCGAAAATTCAGTTTGTTATTCTTTTCTTTATATCAATTCATTGTGGAGACCATCACAAAACTGTCAAAAATACTAACCCTGGATTGCAGAATTAGGTTGGGTGGACGAGGTGGTAATAATAGTTTGTCTAATTTTATTTTAGTGTCAGTGCTATAATTTCCCTTTATATATGATTGATTTTGTGCAATGCAAAAATGTTTAGCTGTGCTGTAACTACAGAAAAGGCCACATTCTAAAATCTAGATTTATAATAATAATTGTCTTTTAGGAGAATGAATATAACAAATATCAAGATATACATGAGGTTGAAACCTTTTCCATGACATTATTCTGTGTTCTCTCTAGTTGTGCTTTAGGTTTATAAATTCACTAGGTCTAGAAGTTTCCTTAAAATTACCTGTTGGGGATACTTCATTTACTGAAGAAACATAGCTTGATTAAAAGATTACCACCAAGTGAGTCAGCAATTTACTGCAGTAAGAATCCTGTCTCCAGCTTAGAGTCAACTGCTATTTCTAGTCTTTCTCTCAATTATGATTTTGTATTAATATTATTTTCATCATTATTGACGTTTCTCACTACATATGTTTACCCCAAAGAAAAAGGAAGAAAATCAGGACCTAGTCTCAAAAATATTAAATTATTTCAAGACACAAGCTAACATTAAAACTCAAAACAGAGTTCTCCGATAACCTGAAAAAAATTATCTTTGAAGTAATATCTCCCGAGTAGCTAGGGATAATAATGAGCCTGAGCCTGTGGTTTTCTTCGTAAAATAATTAAATATCAAACGATATATAAAAGTTAAGTGTTAAGCCAATTAACTTTCTCACTTGCACTCTAAGCAGTAATTATTTTGGAAAGGCTGAGAAATTATCAAATATTGGTTCTCAAGCCTGCTTGCACATTAAGTTATATTATCTGGGAGAAGAAAAATATTCCTGAATCCCACCTTAAACCAATGAATCAGAATAGCAGAGTCCCCAAAGGTGGGCCTGTGCGCGCGTGCGCGCGTGTGTATGTGTGTGTGTGCGCGCGCGAGTGCGCGGTTGAGGTTACAGTAGCAGTGTGAGCTGCGGCTGAAAACCTTTTCCTAGAGCCTCAGCCATCAGCACGATCCCATCCTAGTCCGCTAAGGGACAGCATCAGACCGCTCAAACTCAGGCGTGCCTCGACCGCGTCTCCGCCCTTTGGTCGCACTAGGGGGCGCTCTGGCACCGAGTTTGCTCCTTGGCCACCTCTCATCTCTCCGAGCGACATCACCGCAGAAAAGGCATTCATTTGGAAGCCTGCAGAGAGAGAGGCAAGGGACAGGGAATTGCACTTCATGTATTTATATGTCCCAGGGCCGGCGGGTATTCTCCGAGCGACATCACCGCAGAAAAGGCATTCATTTGGAAGCCTGCAGAGAGGCAAGGGACAGGGAATTGCACTTCATGTATTTATATGTCCCAGGGCCGGCGGGTATTCGTTTAAACAATAGTATCCCCAAGGTTGGCTTTTCGGAGCTTCCGATCCAACGGCGGCTCCCCTTCTTTTCGTCGTTGGACTTGGAAAAACTTTAACTTCCCACAGGAGAAAGTCGGGGCCCGCGGCGGGTGGGATGGTTTACGGCTTTGGATCTTGAGCAGTTCCCCTGCTTAAATAAATCGTGGTGAGCAACGGAGAACAATCTCCACATTAATCTTGTATAATTAGCGTTATAACCCTCGGCGGCAGCCTAAGAACCACTAAAGACAAAGCTTTATGCAAATATCCCCTTCCCTTTTCGGCTGCCCCTCCCCCTTGCCGGGTCCCCTTTCTCCCAGACCCCGTTGAAGCTGACACCAGAGCATACTGCAAGCCCCTCTTAAATGACACAGTACCCCGCGTCCCTTAAAATCAGTGACAAGGTTCTTGACTTTTAAAAATAAAGATAAAAAGGAGAAGCAGCAGCAACCAAAGAATGGAGAAGCGCGTGCTTGCTGAGGCTATTAGAAGGATTTAGCCTCCGGGGAAATTGGCACCTGCCTTTGGCAGCCAGCACTGTCCAGTTAAGGACAGAACCCAATGCCTGGGGAGATTTAGGGGCTGGGAGGCAGCATTTTCTCCAGCCAGCAGCATTGGCACACCCATGGTTTGGGCGCCCTTCCGTCAGGAAGAGCTATCCGAGTTCGCCCCAGGGACCCCGCTGTGCCCTCCAGACGCGCACATTTCCCAGGCAGGAGTCTTGAACTTAGCCTTCAGCCGAGCATCGCCGCTAAGTCGAGATATGGCCCCAAAGGAGGAGGAGAACGTGAGGAACCCCAACACACAAGTCGTTACTTGTAAAGGTTGGGGAGGGGCGAGAGGTGCTTACTGAGGCCAAGATGCGCACAGAGCTGCGCGCACACGCCCGCACAGACGCGCAGCCACGAGGATGCCGATCCCCTGCCCGGCTCTGGATTATCTGCTCTGTTTACTGTTTCGGAGGGCTTTACGTGAAACGAATAAATTTTTACTTGCTCCCAGGGACTGGCTTGTTGTTTTATGGCATGTACTTATTTAAAGCCTCTTTTGTCGGTGTTGAAATGGTCCAAGCTCCCAAACACTGTGCAGGGTCTATGAGCCGAACAGCAATGAACATCATTGGCGCAGCAAAAGGCAGAGGAGAGACAGCTATTCTCTGTACACACACACACACACACACACACACACACACACACACACACACACACACACACCTGAATGCTTGCTTTTCTTTTTTACAAACCAGAATCTTTTTATTTTTTAAAATGTCTTATGCAGAGGGCTAGGGGAATGAAGTCTACAGAATTGTACCTGAAATACTGCAGACACTGAAAAATTTCTACAGAAACTGCTCTGATTAAAAACAAACCTCAATGCAAATCTATTTATCTTCCTTCCATCTGTATCCGCTTAGGGTTTATTCTTACCTTTTCTGACTCCCCTACCCTCAAAAAGGTAAGCATAATGCTTGATACAGGCAAAAGCTAAGATTTGGCTCTTTTAACCCATGGTAGCTGTCGTCTCTACACTTTGTTTATGAAATGGAATAAGAATGGGAGGGGGACTTAATTTAACGACACAACCGCGTTGTATAAATACAATATTCATTTTTTAAAAGTGAAGTGGATTTGGTTTACTCTGAAGAACAGTAATTCAAACAGCACCTATCTGCTCCAGATAGAGTAGCTATGCACATCTATACAGGCAAGTTTGAAATTTTGAACCAGGCTTTGATTTATTCCCTTTCTATCAGTGATTAATGCCCCTTAATTAGCTAATCTCAAAGCCATTATTTACAACCAGGGCAGACAAAGGGAAAACTGATGATCCAACACTTATGTCAGTTTGAAATTTTAAAACAACAAAAAAATGCTTTATTCAGAGTGGAGTCTTGAATCTTTCAGATGATCTCAAAATAACAAAGCCCAAAGGAAAAATATTTAAAACCAAAATGAAACAAAATAAATAGAAACAAACAAAACTCCACCCACCAGTCCCGACCCCCCCCCCCCCGCCTTTTCCCAGAACTTGCTGCCTGGAGCAATTTGAGAACGTACATATTTAAACGAAAAAGGAGTACATCCTTTGTATTTTTCCTTCCATTTAAAAATTTATATAAGTTCTCAATTTGGGCACGGGGGTGGGGGTGGGGGTGGCATATAGTTTAGTTTTCCCAAATCGTTTACGGGGAAAGGATTTTTGGATTTGAAAAAAAAAAAACAGTTTTCTCTTTGTAGTTTTCCAAGGCGGGCGTTCAGGGCTGAGGAACAGGTTTGCTTTTCAAGATCGGTTGCCTCAAACCCTTCTGTCGAGGGTTGTAGGACGCCGCCTGCTAACCCTCGGGCAGGGCCTAGGTGCTCGGAATTTCTCTTTGAACTCTGCTCCCTAAAGCGCTGCCCTCTCAGGGGCTCAATTTCAAGTGATCCTGAAAACTTGTCTCCGGACAGACCTGCAGTTCTTCGGGGTCTTTCTTGGTAGAAAACCGTATAGATCGGTATCCCAGGAGCTGTGGAAGGGTCTGAGGGTTCGAGGGGGCGCCCCAGGGACTGGAGGGCGCCGGCCCTGGCTGCTGAACTCGGCTGAGCAGCTTAGGGAAGGAGCGGAGCAGGCCGAGCCCGTGCCCGGGGCCCATGCCCTCCGCTGGGGACACGCTGCTGTCGCCGCAGCCTCCTTAGGTCTTTTCGGCTGTTCGTGCTCCCCCTCCCTCCCACGCTTCAGAGCCCACCCTCACCTCCATCACTTTTCTCGAGGAAAACCCGTTCCTTCGCTGCATCTCGGGTCCTTTGTGTGCTTTTGCATGTTCAGGTATAGAAAATCCCCAAAGAACAAGAACCCAGGAGATGTTTCTAAGCCAACAGGGACAGCCTCAGGCGTGCCAGAGTGGGACTGAGGAGGACGTGGAAAGTCTCCAACCGAGTGGTTGGGAGAAAAGCTCTAGTCCTGGACTCCTGAATCCAAGACCTGAACGGGAACAGAGAAAGTCCTCTGGAAACCGGAGCATGCCCTTCAGGCAGCCATACAATGGGATTAGAAATCCCTTCTGGAAAGTAGGTGGCAAAGGAGAAGGAAAGCGCAAAAGATTGGAAACTGTGGAGGGGAGGAAGGGCTTGGGAACAAGGGGTGTGTGTGTGGGGGGAGGGGGTTAGCGGAGTCGGGGCAGGGGGGAAAGGAAGAAGGTGAAAGAAAGCCAGAGAAGCGACCAAGAAAAGACTAGAGGACCCCATGTCTTTTGTTTGAAAGCACCCAGGTCCTAAATCGTGGGAACGAGGGTGTCATTAGCGCTGTGACCCAGAGGAGAGACGCATTTGAGAACGAAGTGAACAGAGAACTCGCACCTCCCTGCCTGGTTTATTTCGCTTTTCTTGCAAACCCTCGGCCTCGAGGTTCGTCGCCTCAGCTTTCTCCCTCTCTGCCTCCCTCGCCGCTTCTACATACAATGCTCTGAGGTTCAGAGGGGAGGAGAGCAGCGAGTCAGAAAGAGAAAGCCCACGAGCTTGTCCGGGTGGAAAATAAACCTGCGCTTGGAGGCGACCAGCACATGTTTTTCTATTTGTATGTACTTATTTGGAAATAGTTGTTGCGGTTAATTTCGCCTGAGAAATTAACCATTAAAGTGTCAAAATTCCCAAGGATTGTGAAATCCTGCCTGTAAAAATACTGCTTTTTAAAACTGTTTGCTTATTTTTATTTTTCCTTTTTCCTCTCCCGTATGAAACCCCGTGGATGCGCTTTGGTGTTGGGGACTGAGGGCGTGGTGGGCAGACAGCTGTTGAATCAGACAAAGGCTCCACTGGACCTGACGCCGCGTGGGTTCCATCTGGGAGGATTTCTCATCTCCTTCTTCCCATTCCAATGGAAAGACATGGATTAGGAATGGGGTAGTTAGAATTATGCGTTTATGGCAGACAGATGCAACAGGAAGTAACGAACCTTCAGCAACAAAAGGGTGATTGAGATTCGGTTCCTGGGGGTGCAAATTTGGAAACAAAATAAGTAAGGAAGCTAAGGGGATACCAACACTGGAGAGATGTCTACGATGCTGACTCATAGATGAATCATCTCTCCTTCCCTACTTCCCTCTCATCGTTCAGGCATTGAGGCCACATCTCACAAACTGNATTTGGAAATAGTTGTTGCGGTTAATTTCGCCTGAGAAATTAACCATTAAAGTGTCAAAATTCCCAAGGATTGTGAAATCCTGCCTGTAAAAATACTGCTTTTTAAAACTGTTTGCTTATTTTTATTTTTCCTTTTTCCTCTCCCGTATGAAACCCCGTGGATGCGCTTTGGTGTTGGGGACTGAGGGCGTGGTGGGCAGACAGCTGTTGAATCAGACAAAGGCTCCACTGGACCTGACGCCGCGTGGGTTCCATCTGGGAGGATTTCTCATCTCCTTCTTCCCATTCCAATGGAAAGACATGGATTAGGAATGGGGTAGTTAGAATTATGCGTTTATGGCAGACAGATGCAACAGGAAGTAACGAACCTTCAGCAACAAAAGGGTGATTGAGATTCGGTTCCTGGGGGTGCAAATTTGGAAACAAAATAAGTAAGGAAGCTAAGGGGATACCAACACTGGAGAGATGTCTACGATGCTGACTCATAGATGAATCATCTCTCCTTCCCTACTTCCCTCTCATCGTTCAGGCATTGAGGCCACATCTCACAAACTGAAGCGGAAGCCAAAACTGCAGGACATGTTAAGAAACAAGGATTGAAATGTGCCTGAAACTAACAAAGCCACCCGCCGCCAGCCAGATTCTCCCGCTCCTCTCCCCCCCCCCCCTCTTCCTCTCTCCAATCTTCCTCCAGCTGACCTCTCCCCAATTAACGCCCAAGAGCAGCAGGTCAGCCTTACACCTGCTAAAGGTATCTGGGTGGTGATGGCGGGAGGAGGTGGTTTTGGTTTCAGCCAAGTGCGGGAGCACGGTGTCAGACCCGCCTGCGACCCCTGTAGGACCGTCCTGGGGAATATACTGGAACCAGGAGCCAGGAGGCTCTCCTTAGCTCGAGTCGTTGCCTGTTGCCGCTTTCGGTTTCTCTTACCTACCAGCTCCTGCCACCCTTTTCCTCTGTCCATTCTCAGCGCAATTCCATCCTCTGCAGAGTTTGTAAAGCTCTCTTACTGACTTTGGGTGTGCGGTTTAAAAGGGGGAGAATGGAGTGTCTGGAAAAGGAAGGAGGAACACACTGTGTTCTCCTTAAAATTTTAATTTCATTGACACGTCTTGAAAGGTTTGTTTTGGTATAAAGCAAAGCTGCCAATTCCGAATACAAACAGACGGACTCACACTGTGTGTATCAGATGTTGGGAATAAAAATGGTTTATTGATTGAAATAATAGAGGCATTATTTTGATTTGTCTTGACATGAACGCTGATTTATACAGCTCTTCCCCCACTGATTTCTTCTTGTAGTCCAGACACATGGAAATGATAAAAATCTCACCAAAGCTCACCTTAGTGCTAATCAAGACTGCTCGATGCACGTTATAAATCTGATATTATATTTATTGCTTATCTTTATTCGAGGGGTTAGTCTCCGTCCTAGGATTGTCCCTTTTCAAAAAAAAAATTTTTTTTTGATACATCTGTTTTCACTTTGCACTTTCAACGGGCTGGAGCAGACAATAGTGTGAAAAACATCTGAAAATATGAGGCGACAGAGCTGCATGTGTGTTTCATTTCTGCAGTGTTAAGGTAGAAAATAACAAAAGAAACACACACACACACACACACACACACACACACACACACACACACACACACACACCCTAGGACCGATGCACAAAAGGTGCACTGACCCAGAGCTAACACACAAGACAAATTAAAGCAAGGGGCAAATCGGAGGAGGGGCTAGGGCGGCGAGGGTCCGGGCAATTTGGGAAACAATCAAGGATGAGAGATAGTTTAAAAATTGAACATTGGTAGGGTAAGAGCAGAGAGAGAAAGTATAAAGCGTGCAGGACTGGAACTCGCGTCCGTGAGGCCGGGGACAATGCGTTTTCTTAAAACACCGAGAGAACGATTTTAAAAAATGATAATTACAAAAAACCCATAAATCCCCCCAAACAACAAAACAACCAGCCATCCCAAACCAAAACCCAAACTTAGTTGTCTCCGTGTAATTGTTGCGGGACCCCAAGAAATCCCCACCTGGCCCCGGAGTCAGGTTGTGAGCTCTGGAAGGGTGAGAGGGACGGCGAGGCTGAGGGTGGACTAAGGGACGCCCTTTCCGTGAAGGGGCACAGATATCTGCAAAGTTTAAAGCTGCACGAATACAAAGGCAGGAGTGGAATTATCTGATTATCCACGGATACCGGATATCCGAGTTGTTGCCTCCAAAAGATGACTACGTTAAAAATAAATAAATAAAAGGCCATTTGGTAAAATGGAAAGAAAAAAAAAAAAAGATTTATTATCAGTGAGAGCATCAGAGGAAATCGGATTGAGCGCGGCTGCTCCGGAGCTGAACGACAGCTGCGTGTTGCAGCCAATCCCGGGGCCTGAGGGCGCGAGCGCCAGAGCCCAGGACAACGCGAAGGCGAGAAGCAGCCTCCCGGCCACAGAGCCACTGCGCTGCGGGACCCTTACGGGACGGGCGCGTGCGATGGACTTCTGGATCTGGGCCGAGGGGGGTCCTGGGGAAAGGGGGTTGGCCCTTGAGCAGCGAAAGGGATACCCTGGGTTCTCGATTTCCCAGTCCGCAGTATCTGCCTCTGTTTCCCCATTGTCCCGAGGCGCCTTCAGAAGAGAAGTCGCAGGGGTGGAGTGGAGGGTCTCATCCTTGGTCCACTGAAACTGCCCCTCGCCCCGGCACCTCAGCACTGAGGAGCGAGCTTTGGTTCTGCCCCTCTGTAGCCCATTTGACTATTCTCACTATTATTTTAATTTATTGTACAGCCCGTTGCACCGCAGGCCCGGGAGGCTGAACCACTTGGGGCTCCCCAGGTCCTCTGCAGGGCGTTTTTCCCTGGACGCCCGCCCCGGTGACCCAGCGGGGTCACGCGCGGGTTTTCCTGTTGCAAACAGTCTCCGACTTCGCGTGGCCGGTCCCCTCCTGAAGCTCACCTCAGGCAGTCGTAGGAAGTTCCAGTCCTTTCGTTGGCTTTCCTCTGGCAGGGACGGGATTCCCTTCAACTCCTGAGGCGGCTATCTCCCGACAAGTCCCAGGATAATTGCGCATTTCTCTCCATTTAGTGCTTTGGAGATTTAGAGAGCACGCTTTCATTTGTACATCCTCGGCCGACAGCCCCTTTGCGTTAGGCAATCCCGTTCCCCCTCCCACACGTGCGCACACTCATTTTTATTTTTAATAAGTGATTAAAAAAAAATCAAAACAAACCTCTGAGTCAGTCCACCCAATTTTATGCTCCTTCTCTGTGTATGTGTTAGATTCTCTTTGCCAATCGATGGGAAAGAGTGTTTAGGGGCATTTGCAATTTCCTTTGTCACTTGCCTCTCTATGTGTGTAGATTTTACATATCATTTGTTTACCAAATCGGCTCGTATTTTCCCAGTCCAGGATTTAGGATTTGTGTTCCTACATTAATTGTCCCGTACTCAAAGGACAGGACAGTTAGAGGAGACACCTGATGCAAACAGGATCAGTCCACATTAGGACAATACTAGGAGGTTTTTGTGACAGATTCAGGCCCTCTGCAGGCTCTGAATTAACTTAAAGAGCCCTCTTTGCCTTGGCAGGTCTTTTTAAAAATACTGTACCTTGAAGGGATGGTGAGATGTCTAATGTCTCCTAGTTTCTACCTTCAGGCATCACAAGATTCTTCTTGCCTAGCCCAAAGCAGGCAAGTACCCCGGGTTGCAGATAATATGTAGTCTCTTCAGTTCTCCTGGCTATATGATGCCTACCTGCATTCTACTTTTGAATAGTCTCAGGTTCCTTACTGGGTCTGACTGGTTTACTTATTGATTTCTTTACTAGATTACATCATGATTCAATATGGCTGAGTAATGCCGAGCTTGGGGTGATCCTATTATTGCCATGAAATAAAAGTCACCCAGTTAAGAAATTTTTAAAGTGGAGATTGATGAAGGAATCTCAGTTTTGTTTTGTATTTTTTTTTAATTCCACAAAATGACAGCTTTAAATTATAAGAATCTCAAAATTACTGTGCAAATGTTTGGCACCCAATTTCAGTTTTTCATGGCAACACTCCCTGAGACCATCTGATGGCAAACTGGATTGGATGACCACTTGTTCACCTCTGAAGAGAATCTTAAAGGAAACTTCATCATAATTCACAAGCCAGTCCAACACCCGCTCCCTCAAAATGCATCAAGAGCTTTGTCTATTCCAGCAGATAGCGGATTCTATGGCATTTGAATTTTATAAAAATAACTAGGAATCAAATATAATTTGGGGGCGATTTAATTTTTGCTTGGGCCATTTGCTTTATCACTTCTAAAGGTATCTTCATGTGTGGTATCTCTTTACACCAAGCTTTCAGCTGTAACTAGGGGCACTGAGGCGAAGTGGTGCTGCTGGCTGAGATGCTAAGGGCAACATACACATGGGTAAACAAAAGAAAGCCCAGTGGCAATATCCTTACTTCAGAGCACAGCTGTTCCACTGGGTTCCAGGGGGCATCGTCCTTCTCTCGTATTTGTTATTGAACACAATTTGCTCTTATCTAAGATCACAGCACATACCCCGACAGTCAGAACAACACTACAGCTAGCTCAGGATATAGTCTCTTTTGGGGGAATGAAAGGACAATGAATATAGAAACTCCTGTTGGTCTTCTATATTTCTTTGTTATGATGCAGGCAGAAGTGAGTCAATAAATAGAAATTGGAATAAGCAATAAATGATTGCCCTCTAATCAGTATGTAATGAATATGAGAAAAGAGAAAAGAGGCACATTGTTTTCTGAGGTGACCAAGATTAGATTGTAACCTGATTAAAGGATTAGCAAAAAGAGCAAGAGACTCAAATGATGGTTTGTTTTCATCCAATCATCAGCTAGGCAAGAAGAGACTTCAGCCAAGGAAACTCCCACCCAACTCCCTTTATTATGATTCCATGTTCACCAAGCAGCTTTCTGATTATAATTTAAATTGCTGTGTATGTCTGTTGAGTTATGGAAATGTATTTAGGTGTTGTAATTTATACAGACATAAAATCAATGAACAGTTTGTTTTTAACATTGGTCTTAATGACTTTGATCAAAGTGATTCTGCTCTGAGAGACAGAGTAACTCTTGGTTTGCTAAGAAGTCAGTTTTCCAAGTCTGCACAGTCTAGGATAAGGCCCAGTGGACTATGGGGAGCTTTCCGGAAAAGGCACCCGGTTAGGCCTTTTGGCAATGGCCAGTTACACCTCCCAGTAACAATAGCACCTCATTGGCCATTAGCTCAAATTTCAACAGACAACAACGTTGCTACTGTATTTCCCATGCCCAGAATTTAGGAATATCTAAGAATTATTTTCTAAATGAACAAATCAAAATATCACAAATGTTCCCACCTTCAATCACAAATTATTTTATCTAACCTATTCTTGAAATTAATTATAGTTTTGGCCTCCACCAAATCTTGGGTTTATTAAGTTTGATACCTACCACTGTAAAGTATTCATGTCCTTTTATGTTTAATGTAATTTATTTGGATGTTCTCTAGACACTGAATTCTGCTACTTGGTAAGAACATACTTTTATTATTTTATCATCTTTGTTCCTAATTCTGTTTCCCCTTATCTTTCTTCAGTGAAAGGAGCTAACAAATTTATTTAGCTGTCCCCACAGAAAACATTGTGTCTCCTGATTATAGAAGTTGCCCATCACTCAACATTTTATGTAGGTTTTTCTGGTATGGCAGACAATATTACACTTACTATTTCAAAGATGAATGCACCTGAATTTTGTAAAAATTTATTACCTGCTTTTAGGACTGTTGGAGGATTAAATCAGATAAAGCATGTAAAGTATTTAGCACACTGTCTGGCACTTAGTGCTAACAAATATGTTAGTTGCTGCTATTTTCAGCATAGAAATTCTCTGGCTGAAACTTTTAAGTGGTGGAATATATTGACACCTGTTTCTTTTTCTTCACTTGTGGGTAATAACTTAGAATTCTTCCTCTTATAGATATATTGAAGTTATTTTTCCCTAAATACACTTCATTAAAGTTACATTCAGGGATTGTATATAAATGTAGAGATTGGTGTTCACACTGTGTGACTCTTTTTACAAATTATTTTAAACAAAGTTAAAATAAGGTACGATCCATCACTGATCTCTTGGTGACCTCATTTCTCACACATTTCTGCTCATAGATATTTTTACTCACCCCTCCTAAATTGTAGAGTTGGAAGAAAATGTGAAGATCAAAGAATTGTGGAATCATTGAGTTTTCAATTATAAATGAATTTAGATATATCTGGTTTCTAGAATCTAAGCCAATTCTTTATTCAGCCTTGATAACCAAGCTATTTTCTCTTTAAATGCTCTTACAGAAGTCCCTTTAAACATCCACCTAAATTTTATCTCCTAATTTCCTCTTCTTCACACAGTTTTCCAGTCTTCTTAAAAATACTTTCCTATTAGTGGGTCATGATTTCTTCTTATATATTCCATACTGCCTTTCCTCTAATAGCTGATGCTTGCTTTTTCAAAAAAATGATCCTTTGAATTTAAATATATTTTCTCTAATTGCTAAGAATTGAAGCAAAACTCCCTGGTTATGTCTGGATAATTTTTTATAAATAGCATTTGTGCTAGCAACCCATCAGAACTGCAGCTTAGTGAGGATTTATATAAGATATTATACATCATCACTGAAAATTTCTCAGTTTTACATTTGTTTTAAAAAACACTATCTGAATAGATATCATTTGATCCAGGTGATTTGTTTATGACCTACCTGTTAAGTCTTGAATACTCCATGCTATGATAATTTTGACCCCTTCAAAGCAAAGAAGTTCTTCAGTTTTACTGTCATTGTTTTTTAAATCTTGTCTGCAATTTCTGCAAATTTGATGTATGTAAAATGTTGAAAAATGCCACAAACCAATAATCTGAGGATTTGGGTCAGGTGTTGTTATTATAATTTGCTGTGTGACTATAATTAAACATTCTAAGTTGCTCTTTCTCATTTCTTCATCTGTTAAATGGGTATAATCATTTTTTCCTTACTGTAAAGGTTTTGTGGTGTGTGTGTGTGTGTGTGTGTGTGTGTGTGTATGTGTGTGTGTTTGTGCATCTTAGCCAGTTCAGGCTGCTATAACAAAAATACAACATACTGGGTGGCTTAAACAACAGGAATTTATTTCTCACAGTTCTAGAAGCTGGGAAATCCAGGATCAAGGTGCCAGCAGATCAAGCGTCTGGTGAGGGTTCCACTTCCTGGTTTGCAGATGGCTGTGTTCTCCTTATATTCTCACACGATGAAAAGCAGAGTGAGAGGAAGCAAGCTCTCTGTTGTCTTTTTATAAAGGTGCTAATCCCACTCATGAGGGCTCTACCCTTTGGACCTAATTACCTCCAAAACGCCCACCTCCTGATACCCTCATATGGGGGTTAGGATTTCAACATGTATACTGGGAGGAGGAGGTACACAAACAAACATTCATTTCATAGCAGTGTATTTGTGTGAAAAAGAGAGAGATAGAGATAGAGGGAGAAAAAGAGAGAGAAACTCAAGTTAGGTCATGTAATTTAAAAATCCAAGGCAGGAGAGGTAAACTCTTTTTTGACCATCTCCTCTGGGTCGTGCCTTGTGTGAGGCACGCTACATATATGACTCCATTCAACAGTATCATTACTCACATTTTTGAGGTTTATTATTGGGAAAATCTTCCAGCTCAAATTTCCAGTTCACTATTTTTTTCCTCTATCTGCTTCCATGTTGCCAATCAGGTTTTGCCAATCAAATTGCAAAGTCTTGCTTTTGTTATTTTTCATTCTTGTTTTAGGAATGTGAAAGCCTCTCATCTCCTGGGGGATATTGATTATGTGTATATTTTGAAGTCCCCATCTGCTCTAGAGACTTTGTTTCCACAGACGATAATTCCTCTCACTTTAGAATTGGGAGCCTTATTTTAAGGCTTTTGCTTTGCTCCGAGGTTGGTTTTGGTATGTGCTTGTCTTTGCGCCTGAGTTTTCCTGTTTGTGAATGCACATATCAGGTCCTCACACTCTGGTTATGAGAAAAGTTCAGGGTATGTTTCATGGTGGAGTGGTTAAGCTGCTCATCTTCTGAGCTCAAAATAGCACTGTTCTGTCTGGATATCAACTGCTAATGGGGTGCAGCACCGTTTCTCCAACTCAAGCATTCCCAGGCTCTGGTGACAAATGTTTCTGCTACCCTCCCTTGCCACAAAATGGAGAGGAGGACTCTTCCCTTCAAGACTTTTGCCTGAGTCTTGCTTCTCTTGTTTCTGAAGCTGGAGCAGCCCACAGCTGCTTTTACTATCTGCAGCAGTTTTAAGCTATGCTTCCCTCCGCTCTCTTCTCCCATCTGCTTTCTGTCTGAGATTTTAAAAAATTTCTGGTCCACTAACATCAATCCTTTGTTTTCCAAGGATGATAAGGATTTTGGGGGGTGGGATGGAGTGAGATGTTGGCAGTGAGGGGAGAGGAAGTAATGTCGTGTTTAGCCTACCATTTTCATCCTATAAATCATCACTGGAGTCTTTGGGTAACATTTGGTTTAGATATTGTCTGTGTCTGTTTTGAGTTGCTATAACAGAACATCTGGGATGGAGTGAGATGTTGGCAGTGAGGGGAGAGGAAGTAATGTCGTGTTTAGCCTACCATTTTCATCCTATAAATCATCACTGGAGCCTTTGGGTAACATTTGGTTTAGATATTGTCTGTGTCTGTTTTGAGTTGCTATAACAGAACATTTGAGATTGGGTACTTTATAAAGAAAAGAGGTTTATTGGGCTTACTATTTTGGTGGCTGGAAAGTCCAAGATTTGGGCAGCTGTATCTAGCAAGAAGGGCCTCAGGCTGTTTCCACTCATGGCATAAAATGGAAGAGGAGCAGGCATGTGTGAAGAGATCACATGATAAGAGAAGAAGCAAGAGAGACAAACGTAGGAAGTCAGACACTTTTTAACAACCTGATCTTAGGGAGGCTAATCCTTTCCCTCCCAAGAATGAGAACTCACTCACCCCGGAGGAAGGGCACTAATCTATTTATGAGGGATTTGCCCCCATAACTCAAACACCTCCCACTAGACCCCACTTCCAAACACTGCCACACTGGGAATCAAATTTTAACATGAGCTTTGGCAGGAACAAACCACATCCAAGCCATAGAAGCAATATTTTAAAAACTTCTTTTCTTTGGTCTTCATTATTTTGCGAGGTACTCCCTCAGTTATTTTTCAGCTCTCTATGTTTTTATTGCATCTGATCTGTCATATTTTGAAGTTATGTCTTCTTCTCTTTACTTAGAGATACTTGCTGCTTTACCAAAGGCACCCTTTTGTAGAGGATAGATTATTTTTCTTGGCTAGTTAGGAGGGCAGAATTATATCATTATATTTCCTTAAAATTTTACTTTTTTACATGTTTTCCAAATTATTTTCATAATCAGTGTCTCATTTTTATTCCTTTTCTAAAATTAAGTAATTTCATAAAAACTATTTTTGGTCTTTTTTCTCCACATTGGGTGTTTAAAGCATTCCTTATGTAATCTCTGTTATATACTGGTTTCCTCAGGAATATATCCCATATTAATTTTTGTTCACATTTCAGAAGAAACTTGAGTGTTTTCTTTTCTGATATATGCCTAATAAATGTTCACATTTATAAATATTGAAATAAGATTCCTGATATGGTATGGAAGTTTGAAGTTTTTATGAAGTCACCACTCTTCTGAATTGAACTTTCTAATAAAATAGTTTTTCACCTTCGTACTTTGAACTGCACTAAAGATTTCTCTTGGGCACTGAAAGAGGGAAAAAAACAATTCCTCCATCACTTTTCCTTCTAGATTCCCTTAATTTAGCTAGCAATATGCATAGAAAAATTATTAGAATTCTTCAGTCACATTTATCTGCTTCTGCAGACTGAGGAGTTGTGGGAAGGTCAGATAAAGTTATATTTACCTGACATAAAATAATTGATGAAAATCTTTAAGCACGCTGGTTATTGGTCAACACTTACACACACGCTTTCATTAGGCATGTGTTCAGTGTTCACATATGAACCCAGCCTGACTCACCTGCAGGCAGGGCAAGACAAGAGCTGTGGAGCAGAGTTGCCATAGCATGTGCCACCTTGACATTTTCTGGTTTTGTGTCAGTGAATGCTATAAACTTGGGATATATCTCTGTCCCTACCTTTGACTGTAGCATTTCTCATCAGGATGCTGCAATACCTGAAATCACCTTCACCTTTCCCTTGCTAAATTGTTTAGTGGTACCAATGATACATTATTTTCTAGGAATCTATTAGTTTAGTTTACCAGATGAACTTTCACAGAAAGAACCCTGAGTGGAGGAGCATTGGAATAGGTAAGTTTTAATGGGTGGGCAGGATGGTAGAAAAGTTTCATGGCTATTTTAGTGTCAGGAAGGTAGTGAAGGTGTCATGGTCTATGAAGCCTGGACTTGCCAGGGTAAAAGATTATCACCCAGGTACTGTGGAAATGGGCATACAAAGATGGAAGTGAAGTACAAACCTTAGCTATATCAAGACTTTGCCTGGTGTCAACTTTGTGTGTCTTTTTGAGTCTGTCCTTCTATTCCTACATTCCTTAGATAACCATCCAAGTTATTAGGCAGGGAGAATCTGATCCCTCACAAGAACCCTATGCCACAAAGTGTCATGAGGTGAAAGACCTCTTTAGTACCCCCAGAACTTTTAGCAGAATTATACCAAACCCTTTATATTGATAATCTAATCAATTTCCAGGAATTTTGCAAAGAAAGTAATGCATGGTAAAACTTCATTATAGAAATTGGTCCCACTAACTTGGAATTTGTATTCATTCAAATAGGTTGAGCTTCCTTGAGTTAACCCATTATTAGCCAACAATACAAATTAGAATAATAGATTATGTAAGGTTTCAATTACAAAAATGTGGAAAACTTAAAAAACAAGCCACTTGGGGATTATCTTTGAATTCCTTATTCTGTATTTGCCGATTTAATTAAAGATTGTATGCTAATTCAAAAAATAACTCTTAAAATGTATACTGGCATTAAAATTTTACTATTTCAGCTATTATTTGAAAGGCAGTTAGCTGCCCTATTGCTTCAAAACTATTGGAGCATCTTGACTGATAAGAAGAATTCTCAATTGGTTAGCCTAGTTTTGTCCTCAACTACTTTAAAGATGGAAAATTTGAACATATTTATTTAAGGGATATTTACATCAAACTTAAGTTTCCTAATTTGGCTTGAATGATAGGTCATGCACTTGTAAACTGAAAATATAAATCAGTGAATAAGTTCAAAAATTTCTAGGTCATGCTAGCTGAAGTGTTCCCAAACTGAGATAGTAATCTTGATGATAAGCCCAGTTTGTCAGGCTCAGGTCCATATGTCCCATTTCTTGTTTAAATATTTGATTTCTTAGAGGATTGCTTAAAACTTGGGGATGAGAAAACTCTCAGTCAAAATGTAGTTATTACAAAAACGACAGACTATGTTGTAAAGAAATCCTATTGTTGATATGCTTCAGAACTGTCTGCAGGCTGAGGTATGCTGGAGTGAGGTTGTTGCTATGTGTGAGCCTGTGACTCAGTATTTAGCAAATAGAAACAACCAACTGGGTCTTTATCATTGTAGCGCTGCAGAAATCTAACTACTCAGAAGAGTGGAGAAAATCCTGTTTTTCTTTTTTGTTTGTTTTGTTGTTTTGTACTGAGGTAATTTTCTTTTCCAGAAATATGGATCTGAATAATAAAAGCAGTGAGTCAGTAGCAAATTAAAGATGACTGAAGTATTGCTCTCTTTGCAAAAAACAGGTACATTTTGGTCCGTCTTCTGTTTGTTCTTTTGCACATCTGTTTCCTTTGTCACATGTGTGCCTTCCTAGTCTCCACATATGGCAATTCGTTCTTACTACCAGTGATGTTTTTATCTGGCCAATGCACAATAGCATGTTACACTGGCAAATACTGTTTTGGAGATGAGGAAACTGAGACACAGAAAAGGAAAGTAAACTACTCATAGTTCCACATAGTTGGCTGAAAACATGGCTCTTAATCTTAAATTCTCCCTGCTGCCTTCAAAGCTCAGTTCCTCCTGAGACGATTTCAAAATAACTAGCTATTGCTTAAGTTTCATTTTCAGCTTTTGATATAATTTGACCCTGGAAGGGCAAGTTAGATTGAGTTGATTCATGAGCAAACAGTGTAGCGAAAGTGATAAATGTGGTTTAGAGATAAATATGTTTAATTAGAGAACAAGTAGGAATACCTATAATAAGAACCTCACTTGCCACTTCCAAAGGAAGTTACATCCATAAGTGTGATTTTTCGTGCTCTATTGTTTAGAAAATGAATTATGTATAAATTCTTCCTAAAATAGCATGGCAATTTATTCACATACTTTCAGTGACTTCTGGGAGAGTGTTCTAAGACACAAAGGCCATGTCTGTATGCAAGGATGGAATTTACCATTTTAATGTAGATTGAGTTTTTGGCAGGACATCTTATCAGGCCAGTTTGGAATGACAGTGTTATGATCAACTATCTTTTTTATCTGTTGTTTTGTTCTTTAGAAACAAACAAAAGTAAAAGGATAAAACACCATTTAATGGACTCCATACAAATGTGCTTTAAACGTCCTCTCTGGAACTGGTTTGCCGTTTTTTGTCGTTTTGTTTTAACCTCTCTTTCTCTATCTCTCTTTTTAGAAAATGTGAAACATGACGTAGAATGTGAAATTTTTATGAGGATTGCATTTATGCCAACTCATTCCTATCCATTCATTATTTATTTGGCAATTAAGAGAACTTGTACTGCTATTCAGTTTACTGTGTCAACAAGCATTTGTTACAAAGCTACTAATTTCCCTGGGTTCAAAAGAAGTGGAAGTCCTGGCATATTCCCTAGAGCTGTGACATTTAGGAATTCAAAATGCTGAGTAAATAATATTCTAAGTTATTTAGATTGTTCTGTGTGTGCAGGAGAGTGCAGTCTTATTAGAAGTGTGAGCTCAAAATGGGAGAAGGATGGAAGATGCATATAATATACCATCACTATGACTCCACATCACTGTGTTTGACTATCCAGTGGATATTTCTACTAAGACACACTCCTGTCTTCATTTGGATGTTAGAATAAAGAATGCAATTTTTCACACTATCTATAAAAGACTTTTTAGTTATGAGTACATCTGTAAAAGTTCAAAATACAAGATATGATTCATTTTCAAAACTATAAAACTTTGTTCACACAGATTAATTTCATGCACATTATTTAAGTCTTCTAATATCTCTAAAGTTCAAATAATCTAAATGTTGTGTCCCTTATTCCTCTAAGATAATTCAATTCAATGTGTGATATTCTAAATGACACAGCCAAAGAACAATTGATAAAATAAGTTTTATGTGTTATTTATGAGGAAGACACTTAAGGATTTAAATAAGCCTTTAAAATATTTACATTCTTACTTCTGGCTTTTTGTTTTACACTTTTTTTTTAAAAAAATGAGCTTTTCTTTTATATTTGATGTAGGTTTCAAACTTTAGATTTATAGTTCAACACCTTGCAACAAATTTTGTAAATATTCAGTGGGGGATTGGTCCTGAAATATAAACATTTCTTGCTATTGAAGCACTGAAGAAAAGCAGAACCCCTCATTTATTATGAGGCATCCAGAAGACTAAAGAGATTTTGAACTTTTTTTCTTTTTTCTGGAACATCTTCTTCAACAAGAAAAATGAAATGTCATCATGCTAAGGTGAATCATAATAAATGTTATGTCTTGTCTGACACTGAAAATAAATCCAAGTAAGTTTAGAGAAATATTGGTGGCTTTTTCCCCCATAGAGGTTTAGATCAGCTTTATAAATTAAACAGTATGCGTTGACAGCTCAGGGCAGTAAGTAAACTATTCAGTAGATAATCTCCATAGAAACCAAAAAAGTTTAACCATCTCAATCTAAAATAGCACTTCTGGGCTCAGCTGTTGGATATAATAACGGCAAATCCTTCTTTTCTTCAAATTAATAATTAGTAACATAATTACCTTTTAATTTAAAATAATATTTGATATAAAATGACTTAGAAGTAACACATAGGTATTGATGGTTGTCATAGTAATCTCAATATGAACTTTTACCCCTGAAATTATCTGATAATCTTTGCTGACTTTTAGAGAGTGCTGCTTTGTTTGCCAGACATTTTTTCTAAGCATTTTATACATATCATCTCATCACATCCTAAACCAAAGTAAGGCAATTCTGTTATTATTCCCATTTTACAGATGAGGAAACTGAGGCAGAAAGAGTCAGTTACCCAATATCATTGGTGAATCCTGGGCTTTGCGGTCTATCATATTCACCATGTAAACCACGTGGCTTCTCAGTAGCAGAAACTACCTGAACACTTATATCTACTGATTTGAAGACAAGGAGATAGTATTGGGTTTATTTTATTTTTTTAATTGACATGTAATAATTGTACAAGTTTACAGAGTACAGAGTAATATTTTGATACATGTATATACTGGGGGATGATCAAATCAGGCTAATTAGCATATCCATCACTGCAAAGTTATCATTTTTTTTGTAATTGAGAACGTGTGAACTCCTCTCTTATAAGCATTTGTAAATATACAATAAATCATTGTTAATCATAGACATCTAGCACTATTATAGAATACTAGAACTTATTGTTCTTGATGAAACCACAAATCAGTTTTAATCATCCTTCAATCTCTGGTGATGTAATTTGACAGATGTTAAAAGGCATCTGATATGAATTGAATTGTGTCCACCAAGTTTTATGTATTAGAAGCTTGATCCCCACTGTGACTGTTAAGAGGGTGGGAAATCCTATTATGGTAATTGAAAGGTGGGGCCTTGAAGAGGTGATTACATTCTGAGTACCATGCCCTAATGAATGGACTAATGATGGTGGTCATGGGCATGATTCTGAGGGCATGTGAGAATCCCTCTCTCTCTGTTCCTGCCTTTCTGGAAGTGTGATAGCCTGCATTACCACAAAAGAAGATGCTCACCAGACATGTTCCTTAGACTTTGGACTTCCTGGCCTCTGAAACTGTAAGCAATAAATTCCATTTTCTTACAAATTACTCAGTTATAGATATTTTGTTAAAAGCAACAGAAACAGATGAAAACAGCATCTCCTTCAAGATTTGCCTGCTCTAGAGTCTGCAACTGCCTTCAATGTACATTATGTCCCCCTCCTTTGGTGATAAAGGCACTGTAGACTATAACAGGAAATCACATAAATTGTGAAGTCTAAAAAATAAGTAAAGATTAGTTTTTATATTTATTTAGCTACTATACTTAGTTGAATAGTGTCCCTGCAAAATGCATGTCCACTTGGAACCTGTTAATGTGACCTTATTTGGAAATAGGGTCTTTGCATATGTAATCAAGTTAAGATGAGGTCATACTGGATTAGGGTGGGCCCTAAATCCAATATGACTGATGTCCTTATAAGAAGAAGAAAATTTGGACACAGAGACAGTGACACACAGGGGAAGTGGCCATGCAAAGGCCATGTGAAGAGAAGGCAGAGATTGGAGCGATGCAGCTACAGGACAAGGAGCACCAGGGGTTGCTGGCAAATACTGGGAGCTAGAATAGGCAAGGAGTGAGTCTTCCCTGGAAGCTTTGAAGAAAGCACAGCCCTGCTGACACCTGGATTTCAGATGCCTAGCTCCCAAAAATGTGAGAGAATAAATTTCTATTGTTTAAGCCTATGGTACAAAACTAAGCCAGCTAGTAATTAGCATCCACTGCTGCCACGGAAGAATCCAACAACCCAAGCAACAAGTAGACAAGGCGGGTTAGAATGGCACTGCCTGGGGTTCCTAAAATGTCTTATATCGAACCGAGTTGGAAGAGCACTGGGCACTTAGAAGAAGCCAAATTAAAAATGTAGAAAAGAGACAGAAGAGTAAATCCTCAAAGGAGAGCTAAAAATGTTTTATCCCAAAGCCCTTCCAGCCTCATAATTCTAACTAGGGCTTGTCTTACCAAAAAATAGATGTCTCGAAAGAATTAGTGAGCTTCACTTTACCTCCCCCCTACTCTTGGCTAGAACTGTTTTTCAAAGGTGCACTATTACACTGAAATTGTTTACTAAATTAATCAGGGACAATGACAATGTCTTATTCATCTTTGTATCCATAGTACCAAACACAGTGCCAGACTGGGACTAGGACAAAATCTGCAATTGCAAATCATTTCCTCTCTGCTTCTGTTGCCTGTGACATCGTAATTTTCTCATTGGGTAAGCCTAATCTGCACTTGTATGGAGCCTAATTTAGATGTTTCCCTCAAAATCAGCCTAAGAACAGTTCCAGGCAAATAATAAACATAATAATGTCCACAATAGCATCAGCTACCATGCTACTGAATTCCAGAAGCTTTCACTGCAGTTTTACCTTCTCTGGGGGTGCCAAGGCACTACTGTAAATTTTGTAATGTTTTCTCTTTTATATTTTCTTTCTTCCTTCACTTGCCAAAGCTGCCACCTTTTGTTTAGAGTTGTGCCCTTGGTATTCAATATTTATTAAATAGTTAATTAACATTAAAAATATGCCAGGCATGGGTTTAAATCGTAGGAAGACAGCCATGAACAAGATGGCCTCTGCTCTCAAGACGATACTGCCTGGTAGGGCAGACCGACACATGCACAGGCAATTAAAATTCAGTGTAATCGTGCTTGAGTGGAGTGAAATGGGGTAGAATAACTTCCCTCTTAGGGGATCTGGGTTTTAAATACAAGTCACACCTCTTTGTCTGTTTCTCTCTCTAACTGCAATAGAAAATCATATTAAAAACTACTTACAAGGAAATATAAATGGTTATTAGATTCATTGTCTTATATCTTCCAGATATACTACAATTTTAATAGGTATGAGCTCATAATTATAAAAGTCTAGTTTTTATAGCTGGTCATAGGAGATGCAGTTTTTTAAGAAGTGGTGCTTTTTTAGTGTCCCTAAATAACTTGAAATCAGTAACTGCTGACTTTGTCTTTTGTGTGGCCAATCCTTTGTCCATCTCAGTCTGGAACCTCATTCTCTCTTTGGATCTGGTGAGAGGCCATTTTGGTAGAACCTTAGCAAATACTAAGTATCACTCTTTGCTAGATCCAGCATAAGTCATCGCGAATACATAAATCAACAAGATAGACAAGTTTTCTGTCCTCCCTGCAGCTAGCTGTCATGGGAAAAGAAGGAATTCTATTTCCCTGAGAGATGCTTAGGTCCTCATTTGAACTGCTCCCAGGCTTTGCTAGCAGAGGTACAGCCAGAGCTATCAGCTGTTTTAAGGTTTTTCCACCACAACCTGAACACTGGTCAAAAAGGGAAGCATTCTTTGTCTATTTAAATTAGGCAAGTGTTTGGCCTGAGATATCCCTACTCCTGCCCACAATAGAATTTAAACCAAGTAGTAGACTTGGTCCTATGTGTAAATATTTGTATCTTTGTAGCTGCAAAAAAAAGGACCCCAATTAAATGCTCAAAAACATTTAATTACTTTCCTTTGAGACTTTAACTTTAACCCTGTTTATTACTCTTAAGCTACTCCAGAGGGCAATATTTTTTATTGGTGACAGATTGCCCAAACTTTGCCAGTGACCTAATCTCCCTCAGCAGACATGACTGCATTTTGCTGAAAGGCATTGTCTTGAATGAAGAGGACATGTGTGTCTATGTTAAGGCGAGCACACTGCTCTTGTTTCTCCCGATATGGATTATGGATTCATACAGATGCATTATAAAGACATAGAATTTTCACTTAAAATCTAGGCATATGACTTAATTCTCTAAAGCAGTTCCTCCTATGTATCATTGGTGGAAATTCAGTATTTGGTGTCCAACGTTATTCATATGTCACTTGTAGGCCTGGGAGGAAACCTGGACCTAGGCCTAGATGCTTACATTCAAAACCAAGTGTCAGGGGGAAAAAAAGGGCCCTATTTTTAACTTTACTAATCAACTTTAGACACATCACTGACCTTTGCACCACAGCTTTCATGTGTATTAAACAGGACTATTCCTAGCTTTGCCCATGTATGGAGTTCTGATGAGTGCCGGCTCATATAAGATAAGGGTTAATTATTGCTGTCAAAGGTAGTGGCAGGATCCACTGGCTTGATAATCACAATGTATTATCTCTACATTTCCCAGCACTTCATGAGGTAGTGTTCATTGATTTAAATTACTTGAGTCAGAATAGCATCAGTAAAGAAGCATGTAATGAGAGATTTGGATGAAAAATAGTATTAAAGACTCTATGAGATCTTTTCTGTCTTATCTCCTTGTATATAATATATATAATCATGTATATGTGTATAAATATATAATCTCTTAATTATTAACATTTCAAAAGGTTATTTGGCACTTGCTATCAATGAGTCCTTGCAGGGACCTGGCACAAGAATGTATATAGAGATAACAGGTAATTTGACAAAGCATTTTTGAGGCAGAAAGTATATGCAGTACTGGTACATAAACCTCAATCAAGTGTGGCCCCATCTCTTTATTGGCTATAGATTAAAAGGGGGAGAAAAATGAGGGAAAAAGAAACAGAAATCTTCTGTATCTGCTATTCTAATTTTTAGTCCCAAACATGAAGATGTTTCAATGTCATGTTTGGTAGGAAAATAAATGGCCATAAATTATATATACTTAAATAACTTCATGAGGAATGACGAGCTTTTATAGGTAGGTCTGGCCTACAATATTATTAAACTGGAGTGACGATGCTTACTAACCAAAGACCGTGTGAAGACGAATTCATTCCTTTATAACCTAGAGGCTAGTAAGTTATTACTTTTATTGAATCTAGATCACACTCAATAATATATTTGCAAAGGACTACATTTTGTGCATATGATATAGTTCTAGAAACTATGAGTTTTACTTGCATCTGTCAGTGTTTTGCTGATATATATACTTTGGTGGAAGTTCAACTACAGGAGGCCAGTGGGTTAGATAAATTTCTCGTGACATTGAAAGCACGGATGGTTAAAAACTGTCTCTCTCTCTCTCTCTCTTCACCTACACATACTTCCTCTCTCCCTCTTACAAATTTATATATTTGACATTGCCACAATAATAGGTTAGAAAATAATCTTTTCTGCTTTTTAAGAAAAATGCAAAAACATTTTAACACATATATACAAATGGCAATTCATATATTTAAGAGTGTACTTATTAAAGGATCTATTAACTATGTTTTAGATTTTATATATATATATGTCGTGACCTACTCAAGGTTTGTGTTTAATTTCTCACTAACAAAAAATAACAAATATGCCTCTCAAATTGAAATGTTCTTGCAGTATGAAAGAAAATATAATCCAACAAGGGCTCTCACTCTAATTATCTAAGCTGAGAA
>NW_007727845.1:350692-351585 GCF_000696425.1 Galeopterus variegatus | reverse complement strand
TGCAGTATGAAAGAAAATATAATCCAACAAGGGCTCTCACTCTAATTATCTAAGCTGAGAATTTGTTTACTTTACTATGGGAACAGATGTGATCCATCACAGTAGCCCATAAATAAGGTGTCAAACTGTTAGGCTGATCAATGAATATAAATTATTGAAAAATAATGTAACTCTAAGGTCACCAAGGAATTGAGCTTATGGTTATTTTAAAAGGAAGACTTTCCATTTTTAAAAATATATGTGCATATTTAAGAATGAGTGGTTCTATTCTAAATGGAATTTCTGGCTCTCAAAGGCAGATTTGTGTTTGCTCATCGGAATAAATGATAATTCTTAGACTCTCAGCATTGTCTTCATTAGCAACAATTCTTTTGGAATTCTTACATAATTTCCTGTGGTAGTTAAAATACGTCTGCAAGTGATTTGTTGCTCCTCCCTTCAAAAGGTGTAGACAAATTCCCCTCCCCTTGAATGTGGGCTGCTCATTATGTTCAGTGACTCACTTTTAACAAATAGAACATGACAGAAGTGACTGTGTGTGACTTTCAGGGCTAGCCCTAAAAGACATTGTCACTTCTGCCTTGCTCCCTCTAGGGTTGTCATCTGATCTGGAGGAAGCTCAGCTGCCATGTCATGAGGACACTCAAGCAGCCTGTAAAGGGTCCATGTGGAGGGAAACTAAGATCTCCCCAACAACTAGCACAACTGATTAGCCATGTGAGAGAGTCACTTTGCGAGTGTGTCCTTCACTCCCAGCCAACCTTCAGATAACTGGAGCCTTGGGTGATGTGTTGACTGTAACCTAATGGGAGACCTGAGCCAGAACCAGCTAGTTAAGCTGCTCCTGATTTCCTGACCCACAGTAACTGGGTAATACATGTTTGCTCTGGTTT
>NW_007727845.1:347485-349106 GCF_000696425.1 Galeopterus variegatus | reverse complement strand
CTCTCTGTGGAACCTGTATTTCTTATCTACTATATTAAACTTGTTCTCACTTTCTACTGTGACTCTGCCCTTGAATTCTTTCTTGTGGCAGAGTCAAGAAAAGGGTGGCTTGAGGATCTCTGCCCCACCACCTCCAACATCACTTCTAGTAATGAGATAGCCATCAGTCAGGGCCTATACACTCTTCAAGAGCCTAGGAGAGAACAGAGATGTGGTTACTAGAGGTGGGAGGAGGGAGGGGGAAAGGGTTTAGTGAGAAATTGATTAATGGACAGGAGGAATGATTACAGTCTGCAATGATGAACATGATAACTATCTTGATTTGGCCACACACATTGTGCACAGTTATTGATATTCAACTCTGTACCCTATAAATATATTTAATCAATTATTTTTCAATTAAAAATAAATAATATCAGAAAAATTTTTTATTTAAAACAAGATTCCAAAAAGTATGAACAAAAGAAATAGAATTAGAAAGTAAAAAATTTTTACATTGTACCAAACTTACAAAAAAGAAAAGGAAATTACAAAATAGACATTAATAGTTAATATCATGTTTACAGAACATTTCTAGCCAACTGCAACTCCAATAAACTTTTCCAATTATATATAAATTATACTCAACGTAGGAGGTGTGTGCAGAGTAAGAGTTCCTGGGTCAAACGCCTCTGACTTTATTCTGCCTGTGGATGCCCTGGGATGAAAAAGGAATTACATATTCTTCATATAAATTGAGGGCATTTACTCTTTTTTATTTTTATTTTTTGGTAGTTGCCAACAAGAATACCTTTTCAGGAAGTGAGACTCAGGATTTTATGAATTGCAATTATTTAAATGGTGCATCTAAGTAATTCTAACAGAAGTGTTGAAGGGGAAATATGGAATTTTAATAAGGCTTAGTAGTTCTTCTCTCCTTCTTTCTTCTTTCTTAGTCCCTCCTACCTCTAACTCCCTCCNGTTAAGCTGCTCCTGATTTCCTGACCCACAGTAACTGGGTAATACATGTTTGCTCTGGTTTAAAATCTCTAAGTTTTGGAGTATTCTGATAGTGCAGCAGTGGATAACTAATAAATAAAGACTCAGTTATTTACTTATTTATGTGGATGTGGGGCTGTTGGAGCAGAGAAAAATTTTCATCTTTACCAACAGCAGCCAGTAGACATTAATAACTAAGGAGCATGGCTCTATTGGTGGGAGACCAGTATAAAACATATTTTAGGATACAGGTCTCTTTAATTACAACAGATAATGTGCTGCCAAATTCACTATGTATAACTTGGCCTTCCTGCCTTGTGCATTGCTGGGATGCTTCTGATATAGGAGGTGCTCATTTTCCCTGGGCTTGGGTTACAAGAGGGCCCCTGGGTTACAAGCCATTCTCCAAGGTTTCAGGCCCCTTCTTTAGGACCTCCCCTAGAAGAGAGCTACTGTCACCAGTTAGACCTATTTTCAACACCATCATGGGGAGAAAGGGACCACAAGGGGCTGGCTTCTGCAAATCCAGTGGCTAGGCATGCTCAGTAGAGAAGGGTTATATTAACCTGGTAGCTGAATGACCTTCCACTAGAGGTGCTAAAGAGCACAGAATATTCTTGAATATGCCTGGTGCATGTGATAG
>NW_007727845.1:343259-345443 GCF_000696425.1 Galeopterus variegatus | reverse complement strand
AAAAAAAAAAATAGCTCAGATTTTTTACACAGTATTGAAAATATATTTTTGTAAGTTTCTTTGCAAATAAAAGTGTCACATACATACAAAATCTCTTGATAAGAGTATTACTGAAGAGATGGCCCAGGGCCTCCTGCAGAGGAATCGGATGCCATCTGAGTGTCAGCTTGGCTTGCACTTGGCACTAGGGTCCTGCAGTGCTTAGCTTTCTTGATATTCTGATCATAGAGAAGTGTCCAGTTTTATATATTTTCTTCTTTCTGCTATTCCACTGTTGAAATGGAAATTTGGTGAAAGATTTGATGAGTGGAAAGAACAGTGTCTGGATTGGGCTTTTGAGGAATATGAAAAAACATACCATATTCATCCAAGTCGACTTTGGGGACACCAAAGATATTTATGCACCCACCTGAGAAGAAGTTATATTGCTGTTCAAAGAGAGTGGGTATGCTATCAAGACTCCTTCTGTAGGGAATTTGCTGATAGCTGCTTTCTGAGGAATGACAGTTTCACTTTAAGCTATCCATTAAATTCTAGCCTTTTTAACTGGATGTGCAAGTTCATGATACAGTCTTTGGTTNGGGGACACCAAAGATATTTATGCACCCACCTGAGAAGAAGTTATATTGCTGTTCAAAGAGAATGGGTATGCTATCAAGACTCCTTCTGTAGGGAATTTGCTGATAGCTGCTTTCTGAGGAATGACAGTTTCACTTTAAACTATCCATTAAATTCTAGCCTTTTTAACTGGATGTGCAAGTTCATGATACAGTCTTTGGTTTATAAAAGTTTTCAGGTAAATAGACAGCTCTAAGGCCATCTCTAAGACCAATAATTATAAGGTTATCTTGTTAGGACTAGATTTCTCAGGTCCCTTTCCTGCGCTAAATTTTTTCTTTCCTAGAAATCCATGCAGCTGAATTATTAGTATTCCTTTCAACTGTAGGAAAAGAGTGTAGTAAAAATATTTTGAGGCAAATGGCACCACTATTCTTTTCTAATTAGAACAGATGATCAATAAATATAATTGAATAAATAAATGAATGAGCTATAGGAAAAATTGGTTTTTGGTCTAATTTTAATTTTTAAGACTGCTATTTCTGTCCTATTTATGAGTTAATTATGCACTCAATTATATGTGATTTTTTGGAAAAACAAGACACATTTTGTAGTGAAATTAGGTGAAAAGGGAATCAAACCATGGCAGCCAGAATTCTGAGATAGGCCCTAAGATTCCTGGTCCCTGGGGTACACACATCCTTTCTAAGTTATTCCAACACTAACCTATTACTGCTATAAGGGCATTTCATAAATATACTTTAGGTCCCAAATCAGTTGACATTAAAATAAGATCATAGGTGGGCCCGACTTAATTACATGAGCTCTTTAAATGTGGATTTAGATTTCAAAGGTAGAAGAACTCAGATATTTGAAACGTGAGACCAAAACATTTCTGGCTTGAAGATGGAGGGGGCCACATGGCAAGGAATGCCTCCAGGAGCTTAGAGCAGTCCTTGGCTGGCAGCCATTGAGAAACATAGACCTCAGTCCTGCAACTGCAAGGAACTTCATTCTGACAGCTACAAAAATGAACATGGAAGTGCATTTTTCCCTGAAGCCTCTGACACAAACCGCTTGGCTGATGGTGTGCTTTCAGCTCTGGGATACCCTAAGCAGAGGACCCAGTCAACGCTGTATCAGACTTCTGACCTTCAGAACTATGAACTAATGAATGCGTGTTGTCTTAAGCTGCTAAATATGTGATAACTTCTCATGCAGCAATAGAAAACTAATACATGATACAATTAGTGTTATATCTGTATTTATTTTTAGTTAATGGCCACAGCCAGGAAGTACAATTAACTAATTCTTGGGATGGCTGCTTGATACACTAGTATACAATTGTTTTTATCTAGATATGTATCAGTCATGCTTTAAGCTTCACTAGCCAATGAGAACAATGTATATTGACATTTTGAGTAATACACTAATCTCTCTGTTCTGAAATACTACCTAAGTAGTGAAAGGGGAATTCCACACTTTCTAGGTGCTCCTGTCCCCAAGTGTTTCTTGGACACCTCAGGATTGTGTATGTATAACCCTGTGATTGGGTGATAAGTATAGTCACCTCCCTTCTCAGAGGCTCAGGGCACATTTCTGAAATGCCACATTCCCTCGTTCCAT
>NW_007727845.1:340538-342260 GCF_000696425.1 Galeopterus variegatus | reverse complement strand
TTATACATATTTTTGGGATTCAATGTTGACATATGTTGATCAAATCAATATTACTAGTATGCGTATTATTACAAATAGTACTTATTCTTTATGCCCCTTGTCCAATCTCTCCCTACTCTCCTCTCCCTCCCCCATCCTACCATTGATAACCCTAGATTTCTTCTCTCCCTCTGAAAGAGTAATAGTTATTATGTTGATTTGCTGCCTAGGTGATCTATACAATGCTGAAAGGTGTGTTCAGATCCCCCAATATTATCATAGAGCAGATGCTTCTTCTGTCACTCTGGAAGGGGCTTTGTGAAGAGAGACATCCTTTTCTTTGATCTCTGCTGGTGAGTCTTCTTGTGTCAATGCACTACAGTGGCTGGCAGACCATCTGCATGGTGGTTATGACATCTAGCCACTTTCACGGCAGCCGTGGTTGCTGGGGTGGGCCACCCACATGGAGGTGATATTTTTGGCATGCTCCTTGGTGCTGGTGGTGTGCCTGAGCCGAAACTAATTTTTTTGTCCTTTGCTTACTTCTAAAAAGGGGGAACTTCCTGTGGGAACCAGTACTTGACCTCTGTGGTTAGCTAAATTGCTGCTTTGCTGCTGTTTCCCTAGGGAAGGCTTTTTGTGCAGCTCAGAGTTTAATGGTTGACCTTATAGGTACTTCCGGCTCTCCAGAGAACTGGTGCACCTGGGTCATGTAGAAAAAATGATCTGGGCCTGAGTCTTTTCATCAAACTGCACCCCATGCAGTTCTGCATTCCCAAACAGTCTCCTCTGAGTGGTCCTGCACTGATTGCGGGCGTGGATCGGCTGTCCTTGCTGTGTCCCAGTTTTCTCCTGGTGGGCCCATCTCCTCCACCACCGGTGCTCCAAACACTTCCCATGGGATGGGCCCTGTGCCAGTCCCTTGCGATAACTCACCAGACTCTGAATGACTCTTTTTTTTTCAGTTGTTGTGTCTCTTCCCTCCTGCGTGGGTCCACGGGAACCCTATTAGTGGTCTTGCTGTCCTGGGGGCCACCAAAGCTCTCTTCTCCCCTGCTGCCTCCAAGTAACTCCATCTGAAGGGCACAGCTGTGGCTTCTGGCAGCTCCTGCTCCACACACTTAGTAGTTCCAGCCTTAAAGCGACCGCAGCATGAAATGCTCCAAGCAGTTTTTTCTTTCTCTCATCGTGGCTTCTTCACCTTCATGAACTCCATAGGTCTCTCCTCCTCTTCCCCTGAGCTCCAGCAGTCCCAGCTTGGCTGTTGTTACATTTTTATAGTTGNTACCTAAGTAGTGAAAGGGGAATTCCACACTTTCTAGGTGCTCCTGTCCCCAAGTGTTTCTCGGACACCTCAGGATTGTGTATGTATAACCCTGTGATTGGGTGATAAGTATGGTCACCTCCCTTCTCAGAGGCTCAGGGCACATTTCTGAAATGCCACATTCCCTCGTTCCATTGCCCACTGTTGTGTTGCTGATCTTGGACCTTGTGTGTGCACCAGTTGTTAATTTCTTTCAGGCATCTGACTTTCACAGAGTCTGTGGGCCACTGTGCTGTCTGCTGTTGATTCAGTCCTGTGTTCAGACCACCCCAGTGGTAACCTTGGCCATGGGCATCTATGCTCTCTCTCTCACTTCCCAGAGCTCTCACAGTGTGCTCCTGGGTTTCTGCAGCTTGTCTTTCTGTCTTTGACCACTAGGAAATGGTTTATTCCTTTATGTACAAATCTTTTTTTTTTTT
>NW_007727845.1:337892-339104 GCF_000696425.1 Galeopterus variegatus | reverse complement strand
GCACTGATTGCGGGCGTGGATCGGCTGTCCTTGCTGTGTCCCAGTTTTCTCCTGGTGGGCCTGTCTCCTCCACCACTGGTGCTCCAAACACTTCCCATGGGACGGGCCCTG
The DNA here is from genome assembly GCF_000696425.1 of Galeopterus variegatus. NCBI lineage: Eukaryota > Metazoa > Chordata > Mammalia > Dermoptera > Cynocephalidae > Galeopterus > Galeopterus variegatus. The sequence goes on along the minus strand of NW_007727845.1, from coordinate 338,993 downwards.
TGCCAGTCCCTTGCGATAACTCACCAGATTCTGAATGACTCTTTTTTTTTCAGTTGTTGTGTCTCTTCCCTCCTGCGTGAGTCCACGGGAACCCTATTAGTGGTCTTGCTGTCCTGGGGGCCACCAGAGCCCTCTTCTCCCCTGCTGCCTCCAAGTAACTCCATCTGAAGGGCACAGCTGTGGCTTCTGGCAGCTCCTGCTCCACACACTTAGTAGTTCCAGCCTTAAAGCGACTGCAGCATGAAATGCTCCAAGCAGTTTTTTCTTTCTCTCATCGTGGCTTCTTCACCTTCATGAACTCCATAGGTCTTTCCTCCTCTTCCCCTGAGCTCCAGCAGTCCCAGCTTGGCTGTTGTTACATTTTTATAGTTGTAAATTGATTGATTTGTGTGAGACAGTGACGCTGGGGACCATCTATTGCACCATCTTGACTGGAACTCTATGTACAAATCTTTTTGTATTTGTTTATGATGGAAGGAGCAGAGGAAAGGAGGGTGATGAATAGTAGTTTCGTAGATGTTTAAGGATGACTTCTGGCCATTTCTACCACAGCCTTTGGCTTTGGAGAGTGACAGGCTCTTCAAGATTGTGGAGAGGGTGGGGTGGTCAAGAATAGGCTTAAACCATTCCTACAACCAACCAGGGTCAGCTGCTGAGTCCAGCTCCAATTTGTTTTTACTCCTGGGGATTTCTTTCTTAGAGGCCTCATTATCCTTTCTGAAATACTTCAGACATATTTGTGTGGGTCTGTATTTCAATTATGGGCATAATCACCTCAAACGAAGGTGATTGGGCACTTATTTAAGAATCCAAATATTTTCTGATAGGAATATGTTCACTGAAAACATAGAAAAGGGAGGTGGGAAAATGGTATGAGGGTTGGGGTTGCCTAATTACAAGGGCGGCTGGCCTGGCTGGGTCTGAGTAGTTCAGCCTGAACACCCATAATGCTCATTTAAATAGCATCTCTGATCTTTATCTGCAGAAAATCAGCTAAGAAAACATAGCCTAGTTCCCCAGTGTGATGTGAAAAACTTTTGAAATTCAAATGTATTTGTGAATTGCAAATATATATGCATATACTAATAATTTCCACTAGGT
>NW_007727845.1:312271-337244 GCF_000696425.1 Galeopterus variegatus | reverse complement strand
AACACCCATAATGCTCATTTAAATAGCATCTCTGATCTTTATCTGCAGAAAATCAGCTAAGAAAACATAGCCTAGTTCCCCAGTGTGATGTGAAAAACTTTTGAAATTCAAATGTATTTGTGAATTGCAAATATATATGCATATACTAATAATTTCCACTAGGTTGCAGTTCTTAAGCTTCTAAATGTAGACCTCTATGTAATCAATCAAGAACAGATCAATACTATGCTAAATGTTCCTTTCTGTCATGATCATTAGCTAGAAATTAACCTTTTTTTTTGGTTTTTTGTTTGTTTTGCTTTCTGAGAGAAGGGTATTTAGGCATCAAATTTACATTGAGTGGATATAGTTGCCTTTGCTGTGTGTATCTGCTGAGTCTGTAAATGCAAGTAACATCCATAGACTTAAACCTTGGGGTAAACTTTTACTACAGATGAGTTATCTGTTAAATTAGGGAGAAAAGAGGCCTAATAATGAAAGAACAAATTTTATCATGGTGCACTTCGTAAGTGCTTTTCCGGGAAAAATAAATGCTATAGGAAAAATGGATAGAAATGAATTATGGTAGAAAATAAATACAAAAATCTCAAATGACTCTTCAATTATCGAAATATCTTTGGTTTAAGAAACACAGAACTATCTGTTTAATTGTCCACTGTCTCGGAATTTTTTTTTAAAAGCATTTTATCAAGATACACTTGATACAGTATTTTGGCCAATTGGACCTAAAATTGTACATGAACTATTAAAAGCAGCTAAGGGACTTAGGATTCTCTATTTAGTTGTTTGACTGTTCATGTAAAAGATTGTTGTGTGAAAGGATAGGCTTTTGCATCTCATAACCATATCTTTCTCTGAAAAATACAGAAAATGTTTAAGCAAATATTAATCCTTTGGCACAGCTGTGGGTAGAATAATCTTGATTTTCAATTATTTGTTAAGCTAAAGAAGTTAAAAATTGTGCATTAAATACCTAATGACATTGTTATTTTTCTGTTGTTATTATTGGAAACAATCTTGTGAAGAGTTTTTCTTGGCTCCTTTTGAGTTTTTCTTTCTTCCTCAAAATGTATGTTATAATTCATGCACACATACACATACATATATGTCATCAGTTCCAACTGATTATATAACGTACAACCAACCAGACTGTGCTGGTCTCATCCTCTCACACAAACCACTTTATCTCACTTATTACTCAACATCCTGGCCCAAGAAGCTGGAATCAATCTCTCTCTCTCTCTCTCTCTCTCTCTCTCTCACACACACACACACACACACACACACACACACACACACACACACACACACACACACACACACAAGGCTGCATAGGAGCCAAGAGAAACTGCAATGAGGTTTATGGTTGTCATTTACACTTCTATATCCACCATTATCCCAGACAGTCCTAACACTTTGAAAAAACAAAAGTAGTATGTCTGATTTCTGCTTGCAGATGGTTCAGTTGGATAAAAGTAAATCATCTAATCTGGCAGTTCCACTAAAAGTATAAGAGAAAAAAAAAAGCTTTTTTTCTATCACTCATGCATCCAAGAATTTTGGTGGATATAGTTCTGAGAAAAACCTTTTCTGTCATAGTTCCAGAGCCTGGTCAACGTAAAAATAATTCTATAAGCCCTGTAACTATTGTCTTAAGTAATGATCAAATCTACAACATTTTAAAAAAACACTTAAACCTAATTTCTAAATCATTGAGATGTAGAGTAGAATTTATTTTGTGTGGTTTCATGGTGCCAATGACTTCCCTTGTTTTACAGTGTTGGCACTGCGTTAGACCGGAAATGCAAGATCTATTGCTGTAATCAGTGTCTTGCCATTAATCACTTCCTTTGTCCCTTTGCCCCACCATCACTCCTTCTTGGCAATACCTTAGGGGCTATTTCAACTGTCCACATCCATTGGTGTATCTCAAACCAAAGAACTTGGTGCTGTGAGTCAGGGTCCAGACAGAAGACAGAAACCAATCTAAATATTTAAAACAAGGGAATTGGTTAGCAAGAACTGAAAACCCCCCTGAAACTGCAAGTAAACTTAAAGATAAGCAAAAACAGGAAGCCACTTTGCTTCCAGGCTGGAAGGGCAAAGTCAGGAGGACTGTTTCCAAAACAAGGGACTGTCTAGGAACAGATATGGGACCAAATAGAGTTTGGCTATGCAGAAAAACCATTCAAATCTTCAGTAATAGCAACTTGAACTTCAACCCTTCTTCCCTTCTGCAGGGGTCTCCTCCCATTCTTCAGAATGGCAACTGCATATATTCTCCAGACCTCTAAAGCTCCCCAGGCCGCCACGTGCCCCCTCATATTCTCAACTTGTTAATACTCCTCAACTGCCAATACTAACTCACCTGTCCTTTCTGTCACCATGGATGCAGTGTCTCCCTTCTCTCAAGGTAGTACCCTCCCTGGGTTTTGGTTTCCATCTCCTTTCCTCTCACTAGGAGATTTAGATCATCAATTTTTAACTCTCTTCTGCATCTTCAAGTCTTCTGCTAGTTATTGCCATCAACATGTTTATGTGCACAAGTCTCCCCTATTTACCCCTCCTTCCAAACGAAGAAAAAGAGAAAATACCCACCCCTCTATCTTCCCAGTCACAGTCAAGATTTTGAAGGCATCATTTATACTCATGTCCACTCACCTCCTTGCCTCCCAGTTACTTGTCAGCATACCGGAATCTGCCTTTTGCTCTCTCTTTCTGCTAGAATGACACTCAAAGTCACAATGATCTTTTGTTTTGCTATAATGTGGAGTATATTTTTGGATTATTATAAATTTTTTCTTTTAGTCCCTAATTTCTAGTTTGCCCTTAGCTTCCATATCAAGAGCCCTAATTGAAGGACTCAGAATAATAGTCTTCCTCACTATTGGAGTATATTTTTGGATTATTATAAGTTTTTTCTTTTAGTCCCTAATTTCTAGTTTACCCTTAGCTTCCATATCAAGAGCCCTAATTGAAGGACTCAGAATAATAGTCTTCCTCACTATTTAGAGAGGATGTGTCTTCCAAATTTAAGACTGAGATGGCCTTGAGGCTTAATTCTATCTCTTTTGCCCCCCACTCTCCCCAACAACATGCTGTAGAAAAGAAAGGTAGTTCTCTTAGCGTGGCCTTGGGACCAGTAACATCATAGCCTGAGAGCTTGCTCAAAATGCAAAGTCTCAGAATCCACCTGAGGCCCACTATATCAGAAGCTCTAGCAGGTGGAGTCTGGGAACCAGGATTTTAATAAATCCTGTAGGTTATGTAATGTATGTTGAAGTTTGATAACTGCTAAGGAAGGGAAAACTCTTTTCAAGTAGCAAGAGAAAGTGGAAAAGAAAAGAGGTAGTGGTAGAATGAGGTTTTAAGGTTCCAAGGTCTTTGTTTTGCTCCATTCCTTCTGGTGGGATGAGGATGGGGAATATCATGGGCTGAGGTTGGGGATGGAAAATAAGGGCTGAGAGGTGTAGCAGAAGCCTCCAGAGAGTCAAGAAAGATCCTTAGAACGTAGTAGGGGAAGGTAAGTGGATGAGTTGGGTGCTTTGCCAGGCAAAACCTGGAGGAGACTCATATGTCACAACAAACTGTGGCTTTGCAGAGGCTATAGCTACAAGTGCCTGGCAGCCAATGCATAAATCTCAAACCCATCTTGGTGAGCTGAGAACACAGCTGGAATCCTAGACTAGGTGAACCTTGAAGACAAGAAGAGAAGGTTTTTATGGCTGGTTCTGAGCAGTGGTGGATATTGGTGCTTGGCCAGAAGTTTATATGCATTCAGTTGTACCTTGGCAGCGATCACCAGAAGTTTATATGCATTCCGTTGTACCTTGGCAGCGACCAGTTCTAGAGTAAAGTAGGTCCTTACTGCAGGGACAAGTGTATGGGTCCAAGGCCCCTCCACCCTGTCTATTATGAGTTCTCATAAGCTCTTGCACACTCCCACATCCTCTGGGTGTGGGGGCATAAAGGTGGGGAGGGAAGTAATTTGGAAGAATAAAGAGTTTATTTGAAAGGGACTTTTGTAAAAAGCAATAGAAATTTAAACAAGAAGAGCTTGTATGTCGCCATTAATTGAAAAATCTAAGCTTCCCCATTTCTTAGCAGGGTGGGGTCTTATGTAGAAGTTTAGATAACTGATGAAAAAATAAGGCACACCAAGGGTCTCTGTTTATGACTTTTCTTGATGTCTGCTGGTTTTCATGACGTTCACCACTCCTTCTTTCTTGAATGTTTTCTCTCCTCGACCTATTTCCTAGCACTTTTCTTTCATATTCTTTCTCCTACCTCTATGACATCTCCTCCATTTGCATAACAGACTGGTCTTCCTCCACTCATCACTAAAATGTTGATATTACATAAAAAAGTACATCCCCACCTTTTCTTTTTGTGCCTCACCACCTTTGTGCTTTTATCCTCATAAATGTGAAATGGTTCCAGTGTTTTCAGAATCCGGTCTACATTTTAGGAAAGAAGAAGAAAAGAAGAAAGGGGAAAGGTGAGAGAACAAACAAAACCCTACTTCTGAAGCTTTGCCTTTTTATTTAGGAAGGTAAGACCTTTCCAAGGGAATTCTGCCTACCTCTGATAAGTCAAAATTGTGTGACATGAACATTTCTAGCTGCAAGAGGGTCTTGGAAGATACGTATTTTAGCCTGGGTTCATTTAAGTTAAAAAACAAAAAAAGGTTGGGCAGGGGAGAAAGATAGGAAACTATTAATGTCTGCCTCAAATGCTTATAATCAGTTCTTAATAAAGAAATCATAGTGATTTTACCCCAAATGCCAAATGAAGTTTTTTTTTTTTTTTACTGTCCAGGAAAAAAATTTTTCAATAGCTTCAACAATGTTGCTCAGGATAAAATCTCAATACTTTAGTATATCATGTAAAATGTAAATCCCTTCATGACGTGGTCCTTGCTTTGCACTTCTTTTTTTGTCTCAACATTCTCCTCCCATCATTTGGTGCTTTAATCCATTTGAAGTGCTCAAAGTGTTATTTGTATCATTGCCGAAATTGTTTCCTCTGTTTAGAATGCTCTTTCCTGCATCTTCATCTGGGTAACTCATAGAGGCATAGAGGTTCCAATTAAATGGCAGCAAGCCTTCCCTGTCACCTGAGGCTGGGTCAGGAGCCCTCCTGTGTTCTCTTTTATTTCTATCAAGCACAGTTACGCTCTATTGCAATCTTCTGTTTACTTGCCTACCTTCTTCCATGAGACTTGATAAAAGGAATTATATCTTATTTATTGTTATATATGCAGCCTGCACATAGTATATGCTCTCTATATTTGTTGATTAAACAAATAAATGAAGTAGAATCAAAGGGCAGGTTTAAGTCAGTGGCTTATAAACAATCAATTCGAATATACAATGATGCCTATTGGTGTTTAAACTAACTAGAATTTGTATTTGACCTTTATTTTACTGATAGGGAAGACTAGTAAACTGTCTGGAACGTGTCTAGAAAGAAAGAACCGTCAATGAGTAATTCTGATTTTAGTTTGAAGTCTTGCCACTTTTAATCACCTTTTAACTTTCATTCTTGTTTAGTAGAGCTTTCATAATTCTGATCTCTTACTGTGCAAAATCATTTGACTAATCTTCATGGCTATGTAATCAAATTAAACAGATACAAGCTGGTTATTAAGATGTAATGAGTTTTGGGGTATTTTAATGTCAGTTTAGATAGTCAAATAATCATTCTTTTCAATGAAGTTGTAAATGGTTTCAACTCTTACTAGGGATAAATATGAATCAAACACAGATTTGGCCTGGAGGGGGTATTGTATAGAGACAATGATACTGAATTTCCTATTGTTTTGATATTTTATATAAGTGCACACTTGACACTCTAAGTTCATGAACATGTATGTTCACATATAAATAAGCACACTAATGTGCAAAAGTAGAAAACTCACACAAGCCCAGTCATTCACCCAAACAATGGTACAAATCTTATCAAAGACATTGTCCACTACATTAATCAATATTCCTTTTATAAAGTTTCATGTCAATTTTTCTGTTTGTTTTTAGAATTTAGTGTAAGGATAAATTTTCATTTTTTAAACAAGTCAGTAATGGTCTCCACTCCACTTCCCCTTCTTCCTCTGTAAAAGACAATGTGTATTATATACCTGACCTGTCTTTGTGGCTAAGTGATAGGTTAGGTAAAGGGCATCAAGAAATATCATGATTTGTAAGAATGAATATGCTAATAATAAATAATAAAATTTTTTAAAAATTCTATTATTGTGTTTATATTGGCCCATATACTCTAATTTTTTGTTTTCTAATTTTACATGCTCTTGACTTTCTGCCTAAGCTTACGTAGGCTTTAATATTTTTTTCATATTTATATTTTTATCATAATTTTATTACATATGGTCTTGTAATTTTCTTTAAATCTTCTGTGGAATGAGTCATGGTTCAAACAAATAGTATCCTTTCACATGTATAGTTTTATTTGCATGAGACTGAAAATACATAAAGGAGAAACATGTCTATGCTTGTGCTGAGAATGTTTCATAGAATCGTTCTGCCAAATGCTACATTTAGTCTAATCAGTCAGTATTTTTCATTGGCTGCATTTTTCTTTTTTTAAGCAAATATTCTCTTGCCTCTCCTGATTATATTGACTAATCTGACCAAAATTTATGTGTGCAGAAGTTTCTGCAATTATTATGCCAGCTTAAATATCAATACAACAGGAGAGAATGGAGAGACTAGTGAAAAGCAATGTTGTAAAAATCTAGGTCTGTGAGAACTAACTTCAGATTTATTGTAGCAAGAGAATAGAAACTACATTTATCAAGTATCTAAAAATATACTATGTTTGAAGAACTATAATAAAGCTTTTATATCATTATCTTTCATTTTATAGATGAGAAAACTGAGGCTCAGAGGGATTAAAGAAATTTGCCCACTGTCATAGCAGTAGTAAGACACACTCACCAAAAATGTGATGAGATCAAAAAATCTCCCTTTACTATTCCTCTGGAGGCTAGAATCATCATTAAAAGAGTGGGATTTAGTCCCACACCCATCTATGAATCCTGACACTAATCCATCTATGAGACCCTGAGCAATTATTTAATTCTCTGTGCCAGAATTTCTTTACTTGAATTTGATGACAATTGTATTTACCTCTATGGGTTGTTTTGAGGAATAAATAATACAAATATAGAAGTGATAGCACAGAGCTTGGCACACGAATAATGTTTAACAAATATTAACTATCATAAATAAAAGGGAAGATAAATTATTTTCTTCTATACAAAACAGTGAAAAATGTATACCTTAAAAGTTACTTCCATAGAAAAGAGGTATACTCACATGCTTTAACTGATGGGTCCTTTTAACTCTGAACTACTTTATTTTTCCCTTCTGTGAATAAGTGAATTGAGTTCATGGAAAGATTTGTATTATCTTTTTTTTTTCCTTTTTGTCTTTTTTCATGACCGGCAACGGATCGCAACCCTCAGTGTCGCGCCCGTACCGGACCGGGACCGGCAACGGGTTCGCAACCCTCGGTGTTGCGTCCGCACGTCGCTCAGCCAGTGAGCGGCCCGTCTGTATGTGGGATCCGAACCCTCGGCGGGAGCGCCGCAGCGCTCCCAAGCGGCGCACTGTAGCAGTGCGCCACTGGGCCGGCCCTTGTATTATCTTTTAATTTTATTTTTTTCCCTAACTTTTTGAAGTATGCTCATATATTTTTAACTTAATTTTAATTTCCTAAAACATCGAGTGTAAAGTTTCCCAGGTTTTTATGTAAACTGACAGATTAATTTAAATAGGATCTGACAGCCAGCAGGTTTCCTTTGTGTTCATGAACATCTTAACCATTCATATTGTGAGAAAATCCTCCCCAGCCACCTGTGCTCCCATTCTTCTTTAATTATCACCATCATCATCATCATCAACAGCAAGCATTGGTTCATCATTTACCATGTAAAAGCTAATGTGCTAGAGCATTTGGGGACATTCAATGATTTTTAATTTCTGTCTTTAAGAAGCAGCTTACTCTCTCTTCAAGGAGAATACATATATATATACACACACACACACGCACATATATATATATATATACATATATACAATTTTTAAATATAATGATATAATAATATAATAATAATCTGAGATGGAATAGTACAGATCTATGACTGGCAAGACTAAAACTGACAAATATGGTTCCTGTGGGGAAAGGGAGCCAGGAGAAGGGGGACAGATTGAGTTGAGGTTGGATGAATGGAACTGTGGTAAGTGGAAGTGGCGTAGGAGAGGCTCCAGGAGAATGACCAAGAACAATATGGGAATTAATTCAATTAGATGTGGTGTGTAGAATGGGTGTGTGTGTGTGCGTGCGGGTGTGTGTGTGTGTGTGTGTGTGTGTGAAGGTCTGTGTGGGACACTGGTGGGAGTTAAGAATGGTAGGATTGAAAATGAGAGGGAGAGATTTGGATATCATTTTAGATGAAATGACTCTGAAGAATTTTGAACAGGAATCTATTGAATCGGAATCAATCTATTTCTGTCCAAGTGTCCAAGACAGGAATTATGTGACTTTAAAAGATACTTTCTAATTACCTGAAGTTTGATCTCCAAGTAGCTAGGATTCCAGGATGAGGTTCAGTTTGATGGAGGTTTACTATCTCAGTCCGTTAAAAAGAAAGCTCAAATTCCAACCTCTTTTAAATTTTATATCAATAGTTGAAAAATGAAAGTGTGTAATGATTAGGAGTGGGAGGATGAATGAGATATTTTGATTATAGGTGAACATTTTTCCAATTTAGAGTTGGTACAAGATCTGAAATATGAATTCTGGAGTAAGAATTTAGATTAAAGGATAATCGGTGTCCAAGTTTAGCTCTGCAACATTGTTCACATTTTTCTTAGAGGACATTTTACAATCCTGTATGGCTATTTTGGCTCCATTGTTGATATGCTTTTACCAATTGGTCTGATCTGCTTAAAACATTTGGAATATGGGATAACAGAACATGCCATCTTCTCGTTATGCAAGAGCATCTGTAAACTTTGCTTTAAAATGTTACTATGACAGATACAAAAACATAGTAAGACAGGTCTGATGGTCTGCTTATTTGTTAATGGGAATGTGGACCAGGGCACTGTGCAAATATGTCCCACTCAGGTCAGTGTGGGTGGGAAAGAAGTAAGTAAACCATGGCCGTGTCCTCCAAATATCCCTGATGATAATGGAAATGGGCCTATTACATCTCTTCCAAATGGCTGACTATTGCCCATCTTCATAGGAGAGATAAATGGATTCACTAAAAGGATCCTGACTGACTACATGGGTGGCCCCATTTAATTGGTAAAAGGAGTCCACTCATGAAAATGTTCAGCTTCTAAATTTAACAAACACACACACACACACACACACACACACCACTTTTAAGAGCAAAAGCTATGGTTAACCAGTTCAAATTATTTTAGCATAGAATAATTAATGACTACTGTCCCTTTTCATCTGTGAATATGAGATATATAAATTTGGCCTGGCATAATACAAATATTGTGTATGCCTTTGGTGTCCCTTCCATGGGTTGCAAATGTAACTCTCATTTGTATATACATTCATTAATTTTCTTATCAGGCATATAGTAATACTGCTCCTTCTGACTGAATAAATAGCACAACACATTTAAATGAAAATCTTTGCAGGCTCAGAAGGACAAAAATAGAAATGATACATCACACTTTTAAAGAGCATTTCATTAATAGATAGATCAGAGCATACTTCTTGTTGTATATCATTTAATTGTTATGTATTTAAAATGAGACATATATCTAATATTCTTTTCAAGCTTTCATATACTTCAAATTTATTATGTCAGTTGTTAGTGGCAATGACATCACAAGATGAATTCAAAGCAATGATTGCTTTAACATTTAAAAAGCTTAGAGTGTGCCGATTATTCAGGCTGCTAAGTGAAAGTACAAATGTCAGTTTAGCTATCTATAATCTCATACTGTTTAAAGGTTCATGAATTACACATGCATTGGATAGAAATGGAGAAACTGAATTTGACTAAAAGACCTTTTTCACAAAAAATTTGCTGAAATGGTTTCTTCTAATGTATTTTAGTGATTAATCAATTTGATTTAAAATGTAAGGATTATTTAAGGTCTGTACTTTGAATTTACTGTGAGCTCAAAGCATGTTTATATTTATTGCACCTACTAAGTAAACAGCATATGCTTAATGCTTTTAAAATGCTCTCCAGTAAAATTTAGGTCAGTACTTACTTGTTAGCTATCAGCCCTGAAGATACATTGACATATTTGATTAACAGTGTGCTTCTCCCACAGCGCTTTGTGTAATTTCTGCAATTTTATGTCATCGGCAAAAATTCAGTATCAGCTGCTATGATACACTTAAAGACATTTTATTTGCATTAATTTTCCATATGTTTTCAATATTTATACTTTTTTATAAATTGTGTTTATCTTCTTTGAAGAATACAAATTGTACGATGCAGATTTTTTTTGGAGCATAAAAGTAGAGATACTCAGGATCTGCTGATTTCCTACTGACACAATGTGCTGGTGGACATGGTTTTGAATACAGTGAGGACCAATAATAATGAAAATTAGGATTATTTGAAATTTTAACCACTACCTCACCCTATTAAACACTGTATGTTCCTATTACTATATAGCTGTATTAAAAGTACCACAAAAATGGATTATCTGGAAAGAAATATTTTACTTCCCTTCTCTAGCAAGCTATTCTTGGTTTTGATCCAGATTATTGCTGGTAAATATTAATGGATAAGTGCTGTAATGGACACCAAGACAAATAAGGGGAGATAACTCAGCTGGAGATATTAGGAGGAAAAATGGTTTGATTATATGTTGTCATCTACCAAATCCCACTTCTCTTTACTGAAGAAGGTTTTTCATGGTTATAAATCCTTCCACCCACTTAGGAAAGAAAAGAGAAAAAAAATGATGAATGTCAGCCCCAAACATTTAAATCTTTCATCTATCTATCTATCTGTCTATCTTCTATCATATATCTATCTATCTGTGTATGACAAATGAAAGAATGTATTATTCTATAAATAATTATACCAGTTCTGGCATTGAAAAATGCTGGTGGCTACACTTATCTAGCATGTAAAATGCTCTGCTGGATGGTAAACATTTGGTTTAAGATAGCAGAGTACAGAACCACAAGCTGAAAAATGGGAATGACAAGGCTGACTTCACTCAGTTAGAAGATTGAGGCTACTGGAAACTCCTGGCATAACTGAACAGTCCCGTAGGGTGAACAGCGTTGGCCTACATTGGCCAGATGTACCACCACTGGTATCTAGGAGAGGCCAATTAAAAAGTATCATAGGATACTTACATTTTTAGTTTCTGGAAAGGTAGGTGAATTAGCAAGCAATTGACAGGGTCCATTTACATCTTAGTGAAGGAAAAGGACATAGGACTCAAGGATTCTCCCTGGTGTTTTAGAATTGTCCCTATTTCTGAATAATTCACATCATTTCATGTGGTTATCTCTTCCCCTGTCCCCTCCTAGCAACTGCGTTCCAACCTTGCTACATCTTCAATCTCCCAGATCTGACCTTAAAATCCCTTCTTCAGTTGTTCAGGTCTCCCGATGTCAATTCAGTTAGAGCATTCCAGTTGGGGTTTAATGGCCCTTTCTCTTTAAACGTTTTTTAAACTGACAAGTAATACTTGTGTATGTTTAGAGGTTACAATGTTATGTTCTATATAAGTTTACATGTAGAATTGTTAATAAAGCTGTGTAACTTATGTGTTATATAAACACCATGGAATACTATTTAGCCTTGAAAAAGAAGGAACGTCTGTCACTTGTGACAACATGGTTGCGCCTGGAGGACATTACGCTCAGTGAAATAAGCCAGGCACAGAAAGACAAATAGTGTATGAGCTTGTTGATATGTGGGACCTAACAAAGTCAAACAGATAGAAGTAGAGAGTTAGAGTAGTGGTTACCAGAGGCTGTGGGGGTGAAGGTGCTGGGGACTGAAAATGAGGAGATGTTCAAAGGGCACAAAGTTTCAGTTAGAGTAAGGAGGAAAAGGTTTGAGATATCTATTACACAGCATGGTAACTACAGTTAGTAATAATTTACTGTATGTTTTAAAATTTCTAAAAGAGATTTTGAGTGTTTTCAATGGCACTTTGTGACCTTGAGTTCCACCAATTTTAAAAAGCTTTTTCTGATAAACTTAATTAAGACCACTACTTCCTGGAAACCAATGACACTATTTTGGGTGGAGATGGAATATGATGAATTGCAGTACTTTACAATAATTTCTCAAATTCTCCCCCTAAGATCCAACTTTCCTAGATGTAGGGGGGATTTTGGTTCTCCTGACTCCTCTGTGGTACTCACCAGGCAATTAAGCAAAACTTACACTACTGAACTGAGCTGAACACCAGGTAGAGGGGTGGGAACAGTGTAATAGGGAGTAAGAAACTGGAGGTTGAGCCAACAGAGTGGAAGGAGGATTTAACAGCTCGTTATGAAGATTTGGCACCAGTGGAATAGAGCACATATATGAAGTCCATTTGATTTCATTAGCCTTAGAATATATTAGTGGGTCTCAAAAAACTTGGTTGTACTTTTTAATCCCCCGAGGAGCTTTTACAAAGTATTATTACTTACTTCACCTGCTACACCTCAGTCACCAGTCTGGTTTAATTGATCTGGTTGGAGCACAGGTAATTCTAAGATGCATAGAAGGTAAAGAAATACTGGCATAGGACTTTGTTATTGATCATGTGGTCCCAGGATTGACAGCATAGGCATCATCTGGGAGATTGAGTTCTATCCACCCTCCAAACTTTCTGAATCAGAATCTGTAGTTTAACAAGATTCTCCAGGTGATTCACATGCACATTAAAGTTTGAGAAGCATTGCTCTATGGGATCCACACTGATTTCATCCTAGGCAACCACTGTGACAAGCTAAGATTCTAGTTTGGTTTTACCCTGGGCATATTCACTGCATCTGGTTCAGACATGGCCCATCACGCTGTGATGGCTACTCACATGTTGAATTGGTCTAAGAGAGGCAGAGAGGGTAAGAGAAAGAAAATGGGGCCATCAGGAAGGCAGGTCTCCCCCAAACCTGGCAATTACTCCAATTAGCCCTGGATCCCCATATTTTTTTCAGGATCAGTTTTACGAACTATGACTCAGCATCTCTACCTCCTTCCTGTCTTCTCTTAACAATTTCACCCTCCCCCAAGAAAATCTATTTCTTTGTTGATCATCCAGAGTTTTAAAGCTACTTATCCAAAGCTTCTTATGAGGAGTAACAACGCTAATGGATTTAGTGCTAACCACACCCGTCAAGATGGCAACCACATCCATGAAAACATATTCCTGTTTCTTGCCTCTTTCATGCTGGGGAAGTAATCAATAGGAAATTTTGAAAGGATGTGAGTGTTGGGGAGAGAGGCCATAATCTCCTAATGTTGACAAGGGCTTTCTGTCTTTTAGTAACTAACTCAAATTTGCTTTTAAATTTGAAAATTTAAAATATTATTTCTGTTTGAGATCAATCCTTTTTCACCTCCAAAGTCATCTGAAGCAGAATGGTCTGGAGCTGCATTGTGCAAAACAATAGCCACTAGCCACATGTGGCTCCTGAGCATTTAGGATGTGACTAGTCAAACTTGAGATGTGTAGTATTAAATACACACTGTGATTTGAAGACTTAGTATAAAATAAAGAATTTAAAATATCTGATTAACTTCTGTTTGAGATCAATCCTTTTTCACCTCCAAAGTCATCTGAAGCAGAATGGTCTGGAGCTGCATTGTTCAAAACAATAGCCACTAGCCACATGTGGCTCCTGAGCATTTAGGATGTGACTAGTCAAACTTGAGATGTGTAGTGTTAAATACACACTGTGATTTGAAGACTTAGTATAAAATAAAGAATTTAAAATATCTGATTAATAATTTTGTTGATTACATATTGAATCCATAATATTTGAATATATTGAACTAAATTAAATATGATTAAAATGAATTTCACTTGTTAACTTTTTTTAAATGGGACTACTAGAAAACTTAAAATTACTATGTGTCCTGCATTATATTTCTATTAGACCGCACCAATCTGAAAGAACTGAGTAGCCCTTCCAGGCAGTAAAAGTCTAGGTCAGTATTTACTCTCATCCTAATTTAATTATAATGCTAATTTATGATTAGCAGTAGATCTCATAGACTTAAGCAATGGTTTTAGAAAGCAGCACTGGCTTGGGTTGCATGGGCAGAGACAGAAAATGGCAGAAACATTAAATTATGGATCATTTGGTTTGAATGCATTTTTTCCCCCTTCATACCAGACTATCCAGAAAATATATAAACAGTCTTATAGAGTGGTGATACTCACGAGTTCAGAGAAAATTTGGGAGATGGTTTGGCATGAGCTAAAATGATGGCATTTAGTGTTTGAGAACACATATGGGAGATAAACCCTATCTAAACAGCAGATACTTATTGAATGCCTACTACGTGCAGGGCACTATACTATGTGATGCTCCAAGCTGAACAGATTTCATATTTTATAGAGGAGATGGCAAATAGGAGAGCATATTCAGCTACAGCAGTCCCCCCATATCCATGGGGGATACCTTCCAAGACCCCCAGCGGATGCCTGAAATTTGGGATAGATATACTATGTTTTTTCCTATACATATATATATATATATATATATATAGATAGATAGATAGATAGATAGATAGATAATAAAGTTTAATTTATAAATTAGGCACAGTAAGAGATTAACAATACATGATAATAAAATAGAACAATTATAACAATATATTGTAATAAAACTTATATGAATGTGGTCTTTCTCTTTCAAAATATGTCATTGTACTGTTGGCACCTATTTTTCGACCACGGTTGATGGCACATGGAGAGCGAAACTGTGGATAAGGGGAGACTACTACTGTAGTAGCCTGATATGCCCACACAAAAGAAGTGGGACAGGTCAAGAACATTTGAGATACAGAAGTTGTCCTTTTTATAATTTAAATGGAGTGAATGCTCCACATGTACATCCGGTTTGTTCTTATCACGTAGACACTTTCAAGTCAGCCCTCAGAATTATCTCATTTTTTTTTTCTTTTCTCCTTCTACATTACTGAGAATATTAGCTATATTTCTTTTTGGGTTTAGATGGGCCAAGTATCAGGCTAACCTTATGTAAAACTCACTACGTAGAATGGATAGATTGTTAGTAGTTGCAATAAATATGCTGTATTTGTTCTTTTTTGGAAAAAATGTGATAATGAAATGAGACTCATATTGACCTGTGGTTGTCAAATACTAAATTCTCAGGGTATCACAAGTAGGTAATTTATTTAGCTGTGCATGATTAAGTAAATTCGTTCTATGATATCCACAGCTTTCAATATTTGTAATAGCCTTTGACATTTTAAAAAGGATATTTTTAAAAAACATAATATAATCTACCAATGCTTGGTAAAGAAATGATACAATATGAACAGAGACCAATGATTGTCGGTCTTAACCAAGAATTTATAATACCAAAACAGATTCTAAAAGAGAAAATAGAAAACCCATTTCAAACCAAAAGATAATTGATAGTGTATAATGCCAGTCATGGCAAAAGTGAGCAAATGTATTATCAGAGTCCATGAGACACAGCACATCCACTTACCCCACTGAAAGGAGGGTAGAGATGGACTGTGTGTTAGACATCCTTAGGCCAGTTTTTTTCCAAACAAACACCAAAAGCAAAACCTAATAAGTCGTAACCAGAATTTTAAAAAAGAAAATATTAATATTCATTGCAATTTATAAGGATAAGCACTGCTTCATGAAAATCTTGCTTTAGTTGTATGTGTCTATATGTGTGGTGTGTATGTGCATGTGTATGTGTGTACTGGGTCACCATGTAATATATATCTCTTATCGTGGACATTTGAAGAACATTATAAAATACATTTTAGTGGGTAACCATCAAAACGATGAGTCTTAGATCCAGGAAAATTAAATATTTCCACGTAGCTACAGAACTGATTAATAAAAGAAGTGGGCCTAGAAACTTAATGACCTCCCCCTCTCCAAGCGTCACTATACTATGTTACTATTGCATTTCAAACTCGACTATTCTACACTTGAATCTGGAGAAAAGATTCTGCTTCAACTTCAGAAATGAAGAGCTTATAACCTCATAGATCCTTTTGTATATGACTTTACAGACTATAAAAGTGAGATGAAAGTATACTGATATAAAGTTTTCTTCTAGTCATATTTTAGGTTAAGTAATAGCAACTGTTCTCATATTTTTTTTTTAGAAGGGTGGGTGGTGATTTTTTTTCCTGAACATATTCTAGGTGATAAACACAGGGGACAGACAGTAATTACTAGAGAGCAAATTTGGGGAGACACTATGGAAATGTTTCCTGCTTTCCTTCAGCTCCTTAGGAGCGTTTAATCCAATAGAGAGCACAACTGCCAGAGGGTTTATTCGATAGATTTGGGTGCAGGATTCAATATGGTCATGGTGTGAGCAGAAAAAAGTCCAAATGAAAGTACTTAAAAGATTAAGCCATTGTAAACTATTGTAAACCACTATAATCATCATAAAATGTTAAAGGGAAGGGAAAACATTTTGTAATCATAAAAATGTTGTTCCAAATGGAAAAATAGTTGAGCATATGTCTCCAAAAAATGGAGATAGAAGATATTCATCAACTTTTTATCATACTACAAAGATACATTTTTATACATTTTAAGATAATTAGCATCCACTTTAGGTCTATATTAAGAATGTAGTATCACAATATTTTATAATGCCTTTAGAGATGAAAATCAGATTGAGACAATATGAAGAATTTGGGGCAAATCTGGTTATAGGATTCATTCTCTTCCTTTCATCAACCCACCCTGAGCCCCTGAATCTTAGTAAGAAACTCATAAAGGTAACTCTATTATTTCTAGCAACCCTAGCAATTTGCCTGTTTCCTTCCAGTAATAAGCATGAAAACATGTACCTCTTTCTGGGGAAGTAGCCCGTAACTTACCCTTCTGATTCTGATTCCGCAAGTATTTTAGGATTGACTTACGGACTTTTTTTCCAAAGAATTTATGGACTGCTTATATACGTATGGATGCATACACACATAACTTAGACTATGTATATATATGTATGGATATTTATATAATTATTTTTAATTACTGGTAGAATAAATATTTTTAAGTGCAGCTGTATTAACCTCACCAGTATTTTTATTGACATTTTAATTGTTTTAAAAACATGTGTTTTCATATAATTATCATTAACCTACAAACAATAACCTGCATGTTTAAAGTGGTTGCAGGGCTTGTTATTATAGACTGCTTTCAGTGCTGTTCATTTAGTATGCTGTGTTTTTAACACAAATGTAATCCACTCTGCATTTTCCATTTAAAATGCATAAGGCAAAGTGCATCATAACAGGATGTAACCACGTATTAATCAAATTAGCACAACACTTCAAAGGCTTGGGCTTTTTGCTGGGCGACGGTTAGATCACAATTCATGAAGGAAAGAAGCAGCATAATGAAAGGCTTGGCAAGGGAGCAGTTTATTTTCTTTCCAGAAAGATATAGAGTGGGTTAATTTTCATGATGGGAAAACATGTCGAGAAAGGGTAACAGTAAGCATTAAGCTAAAGGACAATAAGTGGAATTTAGAATACTAGGGTGGTTTTGCTGCTGATAAAACATAAATTTTATAATTATTTGATGACACAACAGAACTCCAATGACCTATTGTTAAATTATTAAATCTTCATGACCCAAGCAAATAAAAGCCAGTATAGTCAATATTAATATTCAGAACATGGCAGATGAGTTGATTCTTTGTCATTGTGAACAGCATGCTATACAGCAATGGAAAATATGAAATGTAGTGCATCCAAATACAGGACTCAATGCAAACATAACACATGCCATGTAATATGGTGAAATTGTAATTAAATAGTTATTGATCTTTTAGATAATTGCAAATGTGTACACAATATAGTACACGAACAGAATAAACTGGATGGAACTTAAGCTGTGACAGATGACAAAGAAGAAATGAGACAGCCAAATAAATGGAAGTCCATTATTTCATTGAACATTCAACTGATCGTTGTCATTAGATGCCCGACCACTGCAAACTTTCTTTTTACTGTTATTGACAAATAACCCATGAGCAACTAATTTCCTTTTAATTGAAAACACTTTTTGTGGGGGCATGGGGATTAGAATGAGAAAGATACAGTGAGAAGCACTCACCTACCTCCTGGTTTCTTTCTAAATTGAAGACAAGGTCATTTTCATGGTAGGGTCTAGTTTTTTTCCCCTCTGGTATAAGACTGGAAATCTTGTGGTCTTGAAAATGGACAATGATGAAAGTTATCTTAATTTCTGAGTGATTATAATTCTTTGTGTGCTACTTTACACAAAGAATGTACTCTCACAGTACCCCAGCCCAGGAACCTGCACGTGAACAAAGGTTTGTGGTACTTAGAGTCAGAAATGCAAAATCAAGGACAGGGTTAAGGGTGTGGTGGAATGTCGGCTGAGGCAAAGGGCAGGAGAGTGGAGAGAAATGAGGAGGCAGACAACTGAGGCAAGGACAGGAGAAATGATAAGGACAGAATGGCAAGAAGAGAGAAGCTGGTGGGAGAGGGAGAGAAGCAGAGAGGCCAAGGAGAGATCTGAATGACCCCATCACCAGGCAAGCAGGTGGGTTTCACTGGACACCTCATCTCAGCTTTCAATTTATAAAATGATGGCATGGTGGTGGTGGTGGTGGTTGAAAGGATCTCTGAAGAGTTGATAATTCAAAAGTTTTATGACTTGTGGCTCTATGACTAAGAAGTTGCCCAGCCATCACTTTCTGCAAGTGTCCAGCAATTTTCTTTTCTTTCTTTCTTTTTTTTTTTTCATAAGAGAAAGGATTTCCAGTATTAAAAGGAAGGTTGCCAGACACAGTGAAACCAACATTGGTTTCATAAAGGAACCCCTGAAAAATCAGGAACATCCACATTGCTAAATCCTACCGACCCCATCCTTTTTTGGTGGTTTGGCTTTCTTTTTTATGGAGTGAAAACTATGCATTCTGTTCCTCCACACTATTCAGATTGTGGGCAGAGCATTGTTTGGTGGAGGTGGGGGTGCTGCCCTGTGTATTTAGGATGTTTGGCAGCACCCTTGGTCTCTACCCACTAGATGCCAGTGGCACCACCCCCCAGGTGTGGTACCTAAAAATGTCTCTAGACATTGCCAAATGTCTCCAGGGGACAAAAATTGCCCCTAGTTGAGAATTGCTGGTGTAAACCAAAGGTAGGTCATACAGCAAGGACATCCAAAGAACAAAGATAAAGATACGTAGGTCTCATAGCACTTATCACCAAGTGGTTCAGGCAAGTTGAAAGAATCTCCAGGCACAATAGCCAAGAGTTGGAACCAACCTAAATGTCCATCATTGGACGACTGGATAAGGAAAATGTGGTATATTTACACAGGGGAAAAAAATCTCCAGGCCATAAGACAAATTTGTAATATCTCAAATTAACACACACACATACACTCTCTCACACACAAAACACTTAGAATGCATCAATCTTCAGAACTCTGTGGAGAAAGTAACTTTGAGTTTTCAATAATATCCTGAGGCTGGAAGAAGAAATGCAAGCATATTTAAAGTAGATGTGAGAGAGAGAAAGAGAGAGAAACTTCCCATTTAGGTCGAGGTCCACATGATTTGACCATGACACATTTTGTAACAGCCTAAATGAATTTAGTAAACACATCATGGGCTTGAAAATCTTCCCATAGAGACTAAAAGCTATAGTTAGGTCAGTTTATACTTACATCAGTCACTGATTAGAATCCTGTAGCAGCAGGAAGCGACATGTCCCTCAACTTCATGACTTTCTGGTGAGAGAAAAAAAAAATTATTCTCTACTGACCTTGCCCAAAGTTGGGTTTTCCTCATAGCTTTGCTGGGGAGCAAAAGATTTAAATGATGGGACTTTGTCACTAGGGGCTGTTCTGGGAATCATTCTGGTGAAGACTTTGTTTTTTAGACACACTAGACATA
The DNA here is from genome assembly GCF_000696425.1 of Galeopterus variegatus. Lineage (NCBI taxonomy): Eukaryota > Metazoa > Chordata > Mammalia > Dermoptera > Cynocephalidae > Galeopterus > Galeopterus variegatus. The sequence goes on along the minus strand of NW_007727845.1, from coordinate 317,114 downwards.
TCACCCAGACACATAAGAGTCTTTAAATCATTTTCTTTTTTCTTTTTCTTTTTTTCCCCTGCATATAGACCTCATTTAGGAAGAAAAGGAACACATATTATGGCTTACATACTTCAACATGAAAAGCATATAAAAGGACTTTATAGCCATACTTCTATTTTCATTATCTAAGTGTATTAGTAAAAGCAAACCTATTACATCTTCCTTTTGGGAAGCCAAAAACATCTGGAATTTATGTTATGAGAGAGAGCTTTGACAGACTTTATTTGACATACACATCAGCTGCAGAGAGAAAAAAAATCACTAGAGGAAATGTTAAACTAAGTTATGATGCTGTCCTGCTGATAGAAGATTGAAGCTGGTTGGTTGGCTGTGTCTTCAAGATGCATTAAAATATGAAGGCACAAAATGGACAGCTGTTTCAGAGAGATCAACCCTGCATTATCCTAACTGATAAATAAGTGTGCCATATAATATATAATTCTGGTGTGGGGCTCCAGATCTGAGATAATTCTTAAGAGCAGGGCTCAAGTGATTTGTCATCAGACCTTTAGACGCAACGCTTTGTGTTACATTGCTGCACATTCTGCTTTTATTTAATGGGAGCTATATCATTTTTATTTGATTTCTTATTTATATTTCAGAATTCTTGAAAGGTTATTCTCCTATCAAAGTGAAACTATGTATATACTGCCAAGCCATTTGAGCTCATATATGTATAAATAAGATGGAGCTATATCATTTTTATTTGATTTCTTATTTATATTTCAGAATTCTTGAAAGGTTATTCTGCTATCAAAGTGAAACTATGTATATACTGCCAAGCCATTTGAGCTCATATATGTATAAATAAGAGATTTCCTCTGCCTCTGGCTCCTTGATGTTCACTGAGAAGCTTCACCTTTCATACCATGACCTATAAGAGGGAATGGACATAAACTAACTGTCCTCTTTTGCCCCCTCTGGCTCTAGAACACACCTCCAAATCCCTCTGAAACTGTAGAAAGGAGAAAAACCTTTTTTCTTTTTTTTTTTTCTTGCTCCTCTTACTTCTGCATAACATGCCATATGCATGTGTGTGTGTGTGTGTATAAGAACTTCAGATTAAGAAATATACTAAAATCTTTAACATTAATATTGTCCCAGAAAATCTAGGACACATGACCATTGTAAGTGTCTGATTTAGTGATGCAGGTTTTCTAAGAAATGTATGCTGTTAACATCATGGCTACCTGCAAGGAAGATCCCGGATGTGTTTGTTCCTAGCTTTCTTCTCTTCTCTTTTACACCTATCCATTTCCCCTCACAGTCAGGTTTCAATATTACTTCCAGGAAAGCCCATGCAGCCCCAAAGGAGAGGCAATAAAGTGATACCCTCGGCGATGACACAGGTGCCTTTCTTTGCTGTGCAGCCAGTGCTCTGACAGCACATTGCCCTCTCCTCTGCAACTAAATCTGTACAGAGCTTTATTTCCATTGCTGTATGTAATTGTGGCCTCTTCAAAGTCACTGGAGAGACCTGTCAAAATATCCTGAAGATAAAAAAAGATTAAGAAAAGCCAACCCAAGGTTATAAAAATTTAAGTATATATTAAAAGTTTTCATTTAATAATGCCTTTAACCAACCAAATTCAAGACAACATAGCCAGGTAATTTACAAAATAATAATTACAGGATTTATTTAAAAGTATAGTAATTTATAATACATGATGGGCGGTGACATGAACATTTAAAGTTGTATGAAGAACATCTTTTCAATCTTAGCAGTTTGTCTCTGGGAATATTTATGTAACCTCATGTGAAAATGTTGTCAAAAGTCTAAATCTGAGGCCCTTCATGAATGTGAGGCCACAGCTAAGTGACTGTCTTGGCCCACCTTGAATAAGTGCTATATGTAAGATATTCTCCTGCCCACTGTTGAGAATTAGGTTCATTATTTCAGATTTATTGCATCCTGTAAACATGAAAGAAAGAAAGCACTGAAGAGATCTAGAATTTACTTACCTACTAATTAAACTAAATTTAGGCTTCGGGGAAAAAAAAAGAAAGAAAAAAAAAAAAGTTGTACTACTGGTTCATGGAAGAGGAAATTCTGGGGCTCAGACCACATGTACCTATATGTCAACATAGTTAAACACCAGCGAATACAATGTCCAAAGCTCTTGTCAAATGTTAGTTGCATCCAACTAGAATATTTTTCCTGGAGAAATTTTAGAGGCTCAAAGCATTTAGACTCCACATAGAGGAATTTCATCTACTTAATTAGTATTGTCAAATTTACTCTCCGGATTTTTTTTTTTATCAAGGGAATCCTTATTCCCCTTCTTTTTTTTTGTTTTAATACCTCATCTCTAGAGAATGTGCAGAATGGGCCACAACCGAAGATCAAAGAAATGACCCCTTTTCTGTCTTTAGCTAAAAAGATCATATTGTTGACAATAACTTTAAGACTTTCTCTTTGTTACAGACCAAGCCAAGAGAGGAAGTCTCTGTAAATTTCATCAGGTGTGGCCTTGCACTAGTTAATGCATGATATAGTTTGGATATGTTTGTTCCACCAAAGTTCATGTTGAAATCTGATCCACAATGTGGCAGTGTTGGGAGGTGCTTGGGTCATGCGGGCAGATCCCTCATGAATAGATTAATGCTCTTCCTGAGGTGGGTGGGGATGGTGAGTCAGCTTTCACTCTATCAGTTCTCAAGAGCTGGTTGTTAAAAGGAGCCTGGCACCTCTCCCGTCTCTTGCATCCTCTTGCCATGTGGTCTGTTTGCACCCACTGGCCTCCCTGCTGTGTCCTGCCATGAGTAGAAGCAGCCTGAGGCCTGCGCCAGATGCAGCTGTCCCGGAATCATGAGCTAAATAAAACTTTTTTCTTTATAAATTACCCATTCTCAGGTGTTCTGTTATAGCAACACAAAAACTAATGCAATGCATTTCATAAAACACTTAGAGAGTAGACTGCACTATACTCTCACATAACTAAAGTTACAAATATGTGATGTTTCCTGCTCCAAGTCAAGGAGCAATACACACACATGCACTTCTATGACTTTGCTTTTTCTGGATTTTGGAAATGATTATCTTGAGTAAGGTGTTATGGCTGGTTTTTGATTGCATATGTTCTTGAAAGAGCTCAAACTGTTATAGAGATTTTATGTCATTTCATGTGAGTAAATTACATTTGCCTTGTCAAGCCATGTTTTACATTGTAATTAGCATTGTATTGACACAGCAGGATTTTTATACTCATTTCCAATTTCTGTATCCTAACTGCTCCAAATGTCTCTGTCTGGAGACTCTCTAGTTGCCTCCCTGGACAACCTGGGTATAAAGTCATTACTATCTGGAGCCCAATTCCAGCAATTCCAGCCTACGTTTCGTACCTCATATTCATCCTCCCAAATTTCCCTTAACTAGATGTTCCTTTTACTGTGTTTAATGTGAAGCATATATCTAAGAACCGTTTCTTAACTCACGTTGTTCACCAAGTCCTGTGGTTTAAAATACAAGTTCAGTACAACTATTATATATTTTCTTTTTATTCTTATTGACTGTCTTTTGAAACACTGGCTTCATTTTCTTCCAATGTGACTTTTCTTATGTGAACACTAGAGGTCTAATCTGGAGGCATAGATATCAGTTATTTTTTCCTTCCCAGAGACTATTCCTCCATCACTCTTGGTAATAACCAGTCAATTTTCTTTTGAGAAATCACCTTTCTTCACATCAATCTTTCAGGTAGGGCTAATCTTGCCCCTTGGTCTAGTAATGGACATGTGCACAACCTCGGCCAATAAGAATAAGACCTGGGACTTCAGCTGCAACAATTAGGAAATAAAAGCTCTTTCTTTTTTAAAAAAAAATTTATTTTACCTTTAAATCATAACATGACATTTATTAGACAACGTTTTGATAGACAAGTAAATAAAATCATGCCTTTGAAGTTTGGGGATCTCAGAAATACCAAGTCTATTTTACAAAAACTTCCACAAAATTGCAAAAGACACAATCCACAAAAGAGTAACTAACCACTGTACATTATTCTATGCAGCATTCGCTCTGTAACACAAAATTCAGCTCCCAAATATTCTCTGGGTACAGACACATACACAGTATTTCATTAAGAAGTGTCCTTGAATTATTAAGGATTTTTAAGGTGGTCAGAATAGCTGAAAGGGATTAGGAACCAAAAATGCCAATCTGATGAATACAGAGAAGAGGTCAGATGCACATTTAGTAAGAAGACACGAAATACAAAGTTATTCACCTCTATCTTCAGGAGTAAAACTGAGGTTAAAAATAGACAGCCCAAGAGGGTGAGGTAATGCTTGCTTAGGAATGGCTTTTAGTCTTCATCTATTTTAGGCAGTAACTATTATCCTAGTTCCATTGGGATTCTAAAAATTGGGACATTTATAGAAGGTTTGTTCCTGTGTAGAAGAAAGCTTTTTCTGTGAGTGTGACTTAGCTGGTACGAAGTAAGCCTGGAGCTGCTGAGCACCACAACTGTATGAGCCTGCCTAAGACTGAAGCCTGCCTAAGACTGAAGGAAAGGGAAGCTGATGTGCCTGACTTTTTAGTTATATTAGCCAGAACATCTCTGTCTCCCTCTTTCTCTCTCCCTATATTAACTTATGAGCACCCACTATGGACTCATGAGCATCGTAGAAAGTGGGTGCATACACAGAAGTATATCACAAGTTAGTTTTATACATGAGACCAACAGCTGTGACCCAGAAAGTAGTGAACAACAGTATACATTTAAATCTTAAGTACCAAGGCACAGACCATAAATGTAGTCATCTGGAGAAGGCAGAGACTATGGGGTGATGCTAACTAGAG
>NW_007727845.1:297500-312114 GCF_000696425.1 Galeopterus variegatus | reverse complement strand
AGAGAGAGAGAGAGAGAGAGAGAGAGAGAGAGAGAGAGAGAGAGAGAGAGAGCGCGCCAGGATCTATTAAACAACCAGCTCTGGCGGGAACTAATAGAGCAAGAACTCACTCATTAATCCCCCACCTCCCAGGGAGAACATTAATCCATTCATGAGGGATCCGCCCCCTTGACTCAATCAGCTCCCAAGGTTGCCACATTGGGGATCAGATTTCCATTTGAGTTTGGGGGACAACACATCCAAACTCTGTCATTCAGGTTCATGAATTCTATTATAAGCAACAGAAAGAGACTAATACATGTCTTCTGTGCAGAGGTGCACAGAAAGTAAAACTCCCTTTCACATAAACACAGGACTATGTAAGCAGTTATGTCCCACCTTGACTCTTACATATGGCCACTGAGGTGTATATGGCGACATCCGGCAAACATGCACTGGTCATTTTAATGCAACAAAGCTTTGTTCCCAAATGATTTTCAGCTGTTTGGGTCTTCTGAAAGCCCTTCTCTCTCACCAAATTATTCCCTTCTACTTGATACCAGCAAAATATTATTTTATTGTGTATACGTACGACATTTTCTTTGTCCATTCATCTGCTGATGGGCACTTAGGTTGATTCCATATCGTGGCTATTGAGAACAGTGCTGCAGGGAACAATCAATAGAGTGAAGAGACAACCTACAGAACTAAGAAGGGGCTAATACCTAGAATACATTAGGAACTCAACTCAATAGCAATAAACCAAATAATCCTATTTAAAAATGGGCAAAATGTCTGAGTAAACATTCGGACATTCTTCTCAAAGGAAAACATTCAAATGGCCAACCAGTATATGAGAAAATGCTCAACATTACTAATCATCAGGGAAATGAAAACCAAAACCAAAGTGAGATAGCTTATTAGTTCTCGTGAGAGCTGGTTGTTAAAAAGACCCTGACATCTCTCCTCTCTCTCGCTCTTGCTTCCTCTTGCCATGTGATCTGCTTGTACCTGTGGCTGCCTGCCACTTCCTGCCATGAGTAGAAGCAGCCTGAGGCCCACGCCAGATGTAGCTGTCCCAGAATAATAAGCCAAATAAACCTCTGTTCTTTATAAATTACCCAGTTTCAGGTATTCTGCTATAGCAACACAAAAACAGACTATCTCAGCAGTAGTAAAGAAAAATGGAAGATTAAATACTTCTGTAGTTGGTAGAATCTGGATATAAAGCACAACAGAATGTGGACAGAGGTTAGAAGGTGACTGTGAGGATTTTGGTAGAGATGGTTGAACTGACCTGCCATTAACTGAGAGAGAAAATACAGCTTGAAGAACAGGATTTATGCAAGAAAGGGTGAGTGATAATAATAACAGCTAATATTTACTGAGCATTTGTTAACTGGGCTCATTCTAGTACTTTGTGTGAATTTACTCTTTAACCCTCACAATAGAGTTATGAAATAAGTACTCTCATTATTTCCATTTTACAGATGAAGAAATTAAGGCATACAGAGTTTAAGTAATTTGTCCGAGGTTGCACAGCTAGTAAGAAGCAGAGTCAGAACTTGAACCCAGACAGCATGGTTCAGGAGAATGCATTCTTAACTTTTGCCTACCCTTGTATTTAATTTGGACATATGGGTGGTGCTTCCTGTGTTAGAGATTGAAGCTCTGAAGGTTGGAAGGAGAAGAAAGGTAGAGATGTGGAAATGAGATTCAGCAACATAAAGTAATAGGTAAAGTGAAAGTAGAGTGAAAAGGGAAGAGGACTGAGGATTGAACCTTACAAAGGGTTTCTTATCAGGGCTCAGAAGTGATATGAAAATCAAGACAAGTCAGGTGAGGAAGATAAGCACATGCTTTAGAATTCAAGAGTAGATGCCACCAAAAATAAAGATGTGTTCAGCACTGAGACCATGGTGGTCAAGGACTGATAAAAGGTCATGAGATCTGGCGCTTAAGAGTGAGTTCATGTCTTTTCAGAAGGCAATTTCAGGTACGCGTTCTGGAGAGAAGCTACAGATCAATAGGTGGGTTATGCTTGCAGGTAAGGAGGAAAGAAAGCACAAACTTTGCTTTTTTTTAATTGTGGTGAAAGACACATGAGATCTACTCTTTAAAAAAATTTTAAGTGTACAGTACAGTATTCAATTTGTTCTGAAGGTGATGATAAAATAGAAAATGGTTTAAAAAGATGTCTGTGTTTAGAAAACTAATACTAATCTGAGGATGAACTAGGGATAAAGATTGAAGGCAGGCAGTTCTACAGAGAACTGTTGCAATAATTCAGGTTCAAGATCATGAAGACATGGACTTGGGCAGCTGATAGCCTTTGGATGTATTGTCCTCCCCAGAAATCATGTGGAAATCTGATCCCCAATGTGGCAGTGTTGAGAGCTGTTTGAGTCACAGGGGCAGATCCCTCATGAATGGATAATGCTCTCCCTGGGGGGTGGGGGTTAGTGAGTGAGCTCTTGCTTATTAGTTCTCGTGAGAGCTGGTTGTTAAAAAGACCCTGACATCTCTCCTCTCTCTCGCTCTTGCTTCCTCTTGCCATGTGATCTGCTTGTACCTGTGGCTGCCTGCCACTTCCTGCCATGAGTAGAAGCAGCCTGAGGCCCACGCCAGATGTAGCTGTCCCAGAATAATAAGCCAAATAAACCTCTGTTCTTTATAAATTACCCAGTCTCAGGTATTCTGCTATAGCAACACAAAAACAGACTATCTCAGCAGTAGTAAAGAAAAATGGAAGATTAAATACTTCTGTAGTTGGTAGAATCTGGATATAAAGCACAACAGAATGTGGACAGAGGTTAGAAGGTGACTGTGAGGATTTTGGTAGAGATGGTTGAACTGACCTGCCATTAACTGAGAGAGAAAATACAGCTTGAAGAACAGGATTTATGCAAGAAAGGGTGAGTGATAATAATAACAGCTAATATTTACTGAGCATTTGTTAACTGGGCTCATTCTAGTACTTTGTGTGAATTTACTCTTTAACCCTCACAATAGAGTTATGAAATAAGTACTCTCATTATTTCCATTTTACAGATGAAGAAATTAAGGCATACAGAGTTTAAGTAATTTGTCCGAGGTTGCACAGCTAGTAAGAAGCAGAGTCAGAACTTGAACCCAGACAGCATGGTTCAGGAGAATGCATTCTTAACTTTTGCCTACCCTTGTATTTAATTTGGACATATGGGTGGTGCTTCCTGTGTTAGAGATTGAAGCTCTGAAGGTTGGAAGGAGAAGAAAGGTAGAGATGTGGAAATGAGATTCAGCAACATAAAGTAATAGGTAAAGTGAAAGTAGAGTGAAAAGGGAAGAGGACTGAGGATTGAACCTTACAAAGGGTTTCTTATCAGGGCTCAGAAGTGATATGAAAATCAAGACAAGTCAGGTGAGGAAGATAAGCACATGCTTTAGAATTCAAGAGTAGATGCCACCAAAAATAAAGATGTGTTCAGCACTGAGACCATGGTGGTCAAGGACTGATAAAAGGTCATGAGATCTGGCGCTTAAGAGTGAGTTCATGTCTTTTCAGAAGGCAATTTCAGGTACGCGTTCTGGAGAGAAGCTACAGATCAATAGGTGGGTTATGCTTGCAGGTAAGGAGGAAAGAAAGCACAAACTTTGCTTTTTTTTAATTGTGGTGAAAGACACATGAGATCTACTCTTTAAAAAAATTTTAAGTGTACAGTACAGTATTGTTAACTAAAAGCACAATGGACAGCAGACCTCTAGAATTTTTCATAATTAAAACTTTGTACCTATTGAACAGCAAGAAGGAAAGGCAAGTAAGTAATTGGGGAGGATTGGGAGTTAAGAGAGGTTTTTACTTCAGTGTTTTTGAGGTCAACAAGGAGCAACAAAAAATGAAATAGATGAAGACACAAAAGAGAGACAATGTAAAAAATAGAATAATTTTCTGGATGGTGGAGATTGGCTCCAGTGTACAAATGAAAGTTTTTAAAAGAAGAAAGAAAGCACCTTTCTGTGAAACATTAGGAACTGAGGAGTTGTAGGACTTATTCTAATCCATTTAAATAAACTTACATGAAAATTTAAATGAACTCAGAATAGTCATACAAGAGTCATACTACTGTAGTGACTCCATCTCAGGCCTTTGCTGTGTCATCTGTGGGGGTCAGGTAGACCACCTCGCATTGGTGAAGCTCTTCATCTTTCTCAGCATTCTTGGTCCTTTGATATCCTTGAGTTTGCCCTCCACTGTCAGACTCTCCACATTTGGTCTTTGTGTCTGTGTTCTACAACCCCATGCAAAGAGCACAACTTCCATTGCCTCCCCCATCCCTGGTGGGACACACTGGCTGGATCTTCCTCTGGTCTTACGCTCTGCATGAAGGAAGAGTGACCAGGTAGAAATAATTTATGAAGATAGTTAAAAAAAAAATGTGTGTTGGATGACCTCAATCTCCTCAGGGAAGCAGGAGGTCAGGTCATTTGCTAAAAGCAATGGAAGGAGTGGGCTCAAGGGTTTGCAGAGAATGGAGGAAATTTGCAAGAGTCACCGTGGAGAATCTGATGGAGAGAGAATGAATAAAAGGATTTCCAAGCAGTCCTGGGAGCTCACTGAAATTAGATATCATCCATTTGTAGTGGAGCCCTGTCAGTGTCTTGACTTTCTCCAGTAATACTTGGCAGTAGGATAACAAAAGCAGAGAGAACACGTGGTTAGATTTGCCCAACACTGGGGACTGGCAGGAGAACTGCAGAGGAAGTTCAAGATGCGCAGAAGAATCTCGAGTACTAGTAAGAGAGTGGCCATGGTGTTCAGGCGAGGCAGAGAAACAAGTGAGCTGACTGAAGGCAGAAGCTGACCGAGGAACAGAGGAGGACAGTGAGGAGGGAAGAGTCTAGAGACAGACGAGAGTCTAGAGGACAGCAAACATGGGTAGGTGGGGTGAGGAGAAGCAGAGTGGCAGAGGGACTGGACGTGACTTTTAGAGTGGTCAGCTTCAGGATCTGCAAGCCTGGTGGTAGAAAAAAGAAAATGGCCAGATGCTGATAGCGTGTAATGCATGCTTCCTGTGTGTGGATTTCCAAAGTAGAATAAAGCAAAAGGTCATCCCGGGGGCGGGGGGAAATAGAGGAAATGAAGATCTAAGATGTTGAAAAAATTATCAACTGCAATGTTGAAACAAGCTGTGGGATAGATTGGAGATGAAATCTTTGAGGCAAGTATGAAATTCTTTGAGGAAGGTGAAAAATGAACAATATTGAGAAAGGTTAGAATGGCCTGACATTAATGTCTTACCAAGCTGGGTTTCCATCCTCAAATCTTGTCAGCCATGCACTAGCTGTGTGGAAAGAGGGAGCGTGAAAGAGAAAAGAATCAAATAGTACATTTGAAATTTTTTCCATTGGTATAAACACATTTAAAGAAAAACAAAAAATATTTTAAGTGGAGATATTCTATTGGTCAAGTGAGATATATGTATAGTATATATGTAGATATATTCATAGTATATATATATATACACACACACACACCCCTTAATACTTTATATATGTGTATTTATATATATGCTTTAATACTTCAAAGATACTTTTATTATATTTAATGACACTAGGAAGCAGTCATTAGTTCTCTTTTTTCTGAATAATAAAATTTTTTTAAAACATTAGTTCTCTTTTTCTGAATAATGACATGTTTTTAAAAATGCAGAGAAGATTCTTTTTTGACGTCTGTGGAAAAGTTCTTGATCAAATTTATGTGGCAGGCCTCCAGCTTTTTTATTGACTTATTATTCATTAAGTTTTATTTCAGGGCTGTAGACATTATTTTTAAAATTCTGGGAATTTAAAATTCCATATTTAATACACAGCTTTGCAGCCACATGACCAACACATTTCGTGAATAATTCTGTCTTCTCTTTCAATTCTCTTCCTGAGATGACTTCACCACATGGGAGTAATTATCAGGCAGCAGTTTCGCAACACTCAGAGTAACTGGAAATGATCACCTTGTTGTTATGGTGTTGATGATGTCATCCGTTTTCCCATCTAGTCAATAACTGCACACCTCACCACAGCCACAGTGAGAGCTGCAGCTTTGCTAACTGCCAAATGGAAAGACCTGCTAGGTTATCAAATCCATTCTCAGCCAATAAAGGTTACCCTCACTTACATATTCTTGGGTATGTTATTCACCATGCTTTTAAATGACTTAAGTAACATGATTCCAGCTACTTCGGCTATTCTAAATCTCAAATCTCACTCCGTCTTTGTTCTCTGATAGCCTTCGAGAAAACACTTCAATATCCTGCTCAACTTTTAAAATTCGGTTTCACTCAAGTCAGTAAATCCCTATTTTAAATGGCTACATCTTAGTAAAGAAATGTTAGTCTGAGTTATCTTTAACAGTATTTTCAAGATGGCACTGCAAGTAGTAAATAATTTAGGGGTTGATGTAAATATGACATTAATTTGTAGTGAGTAGGGATTTCTTGTCATTGGGAGGACTGGTCTCCATATATGAGATTGGTTGGTCATCTTTCTGATACAGTTTTGACCAAAATTGTGTATACTAAAAAACCTATTTAAAAAATTTTGGCTTATAGATAGTTTCCCCTAGTTGCCTCCACTTGGCTCACTTCTAATTCAATTCTCAAAATCCTATTTTTGTCCCAGTCTCACACTTGAGAATTGGCTCTTTCTCAGCTGACAAATCTTTCAATATCCATTTTTTAGTCTTTAAATTACTGGAAGCCTCTGATGCACTTGGTTCTCTGCTGTTCACTTGTTCATCACTATTTCTTATCCATCCATTAATCCTGGTGCAAATGTCATCTCCTTCAGGATAGCTTCATGTCACCCTCCCCCATCCTCCTGGGCTGGGCAAAGTGCCCCCCTTAGGTACCCTTATAATATCAATGGGTTATTCTATCTGTGCACTAGTCATGTTGTTTTATAACCATTTGTTCATATCTTGATTTCTATTACTAGATTTTGAGCTTCTTGAAGGTAGGACTATGTCTTATTCTTCCTTGTATTCCTAGCGTTTAAGCATAGACTAGGAAATTAGAACATGCATTTGAATAAAATAGTGTGCCCCAAAATAGCAAAATCCAGGATTTCTTTTTACCATGTAGTCAATGCATTTGGGATCCTTAATAATTCCAATATACAATAGTAAAGCAATGTATTTATTTTGATTAGGAAAAAAGCAAGGCAAGATGAAACAAGATGTTGCTTCATTGTATCTGTTTGAACAGATAGACTGTTTTTTTTCTACTATCCCTGTAAATGTCAAAAAAAAAAAAAAAGAGCTGTGATNAAGGTAGGACTATGTCTTATTCTTCCTTGTATTCCTAGCGTTTAAGCATAGACTAGGAAATTAGAACATGCATTTGAATAAAATAGTGTGCCCCAAAATAGCAAAATCCAGGATTTCTTTTTACCATGTAGTCAATGCATTTGGGATCCTTAATAATTCCAATATACAATAGTAAAGCAATGTATTTATTTTGATTAGGAAAAAAGCAAGGCAAGATGAAACAAGATGTTGCTTCATTGTATCTGTTTGAACAGATAGACTGTTTTTTTTCTACTATCCCTGTAAATGTCAAAAAAAAAAAAAAGAGCTGTGATGTGTTTGTGTATGGGGGTGGGGGGAAGATAGAGAAACAACTCCAGGTAAAGCTGCATTTTTATTGTTATCCACATTTTGATCCTCAAACACAGTTCTACCCAGGGTAATTTGTTTATTCACCTGTGAGCCAAAGGACTTCTTTTGTATTGTGGAGGATCAAGAATTGGGCTAGATAGCACACCCATGTTCATTGTAGCCTTATTTACAATAGCCAAGAGGTGGAAGCAACCTAAAGTTTGTCCTTCGATGGATGAATGGATAAAAAAATGTTTTAAATGCATGTATTGTAATACAATTCAGCTTCTAAAAAAGAAGGAAATCCTGTCACATGCTACAATATGAATAAACCTTGAAGACATTATGCTAAGTGTAATAGTCCGTTTTCTGTCCGTTTTGTTATAGTTTTGGAGGCTGGGAAGTGCACAGTCTAGGAGGTGAATGTGGTGAGGGCCTTCTTCTGGATGAGAACTCTCTACAGGCTCCCATGGTGACGAGGGTATCACATGGCCAGGACAGCAAGAGCTTCCCAGCTGCCTGGGGCCTGCAAGATCCGGCCTCTCCAGTCCAACCTCGCACCCAGCTCAGCTTCACCTCCACATGCCCTGCAATGACTCCGAACTCTAGGGAGCCTCCATCGAGAAGACCCTTACCAGATGTATTCCCTAGACCATGGACTACCCAGCCTCCATGCTGTAAGAAGTACATTTTGTTTCTTTATAAATTACCCAGTTTCAGTAATTCTGTTATGAGCAACAGAAAACAGACTAATACACTAAGTAAAATAAACCAGTCACAGAAAGACAAATACTGTATATCACTTATTTGAGATATCTAAAGTTGGTCAAACTCACAGAAACAGCAAGTAGAATGGTAGTTGACAGGGGCTAGGGATGGAGGGAAATAGGGAATTGTATAATGGATATAGAATTTCAGTTTTGCAAGATAAAAATTTTCTAGCAATTTGTGACACAACAATGTAATGTATTTAACACTACTGAACACTACTCTTGAAAATGGTTGAGATGGTAAATTTTATTTTATGTGGTTCCCCCCCCCCCACAATTAAAGGTAATTTTTAAAAAACTTACTCTTTAAAAAAAAAAAAAAAATTGGGCTAGATGCTGGCAAGGTGGTGCCTCTTACCTTCCCTCCCATGTCCAAATCCTGATTTCACTTCTCTGGCACTTAGAGTTCTAATGTTGACAAGAGGCACGGAAGAGTGAACCCAAGAGTAGGGAGTCGTTTCTGCCTCCACACCAACGGCAGAATTGCTGCAGCACCACAGTCCATGAGTCTTTTCCATGGGCCTCACACTGGTGCCTATGAGAATGTATGAGTTAATCTAAGAAGCAGCCCATCCATTGAACCAGCCGCATAGAGCAGCCAGTGATAAAGTTACTCGGTGACGTGTTAAGGAATGTAAATTTCATACTGTGGATAATGTAAGCTTCTGATAGTCTTTTAGCATTAAATGTGATCAAATATATGAGTTAATGCAACAGATCTGGCAAAAATGTGAAAGAAGGATTGGAGTGGTGTCAGAGAAGCTAAGGGAAAAGCAACAAAGATGGAAAGAAAGTTTAAATGCACCAGTGTTCTTTGGCTTACATGACTGGGTAGTCATTGGAACAACAGATTAAATGTCATGGTGGAGGTAAAATGACAAGCTCAGTGGCCTGAGAAGTGAATGGGATTTGAAAAATTGGAATGAGCAAGTGTAATTGGTGTCCAGGGAAGAAAAAGCAGGTAAACTATTATTTAAAGGTGAGAAGGTTTAGTGGATTTTTCTGCCTGGTATTGAAGAGACTTAAGCAACATTAGGCTTAGAAAAGAGTTAATAGAGAGGGAGAATTAGATGATACAGGAAGCAGAGGGGATAACTGACAGAAGAAGTTACCAAAGGGACCATAAAGATCTAGAGCTAGGAAGAGGAATTAACATTCAGAAGGAGAGGGACAGAGAGAGGGAAAGAGAAAGGATAGCTGTGAGATACTAAACTTCTGAGGCTGAACAGTTGCTTTTTTTGATTGCAAAGTGATAGCTTAGAGGCAACTTCTCATAAGTACTATTTTGCTTAATTTTGACCAGGTTAATTTAGATTGTGTTCTAGCCAAGGTGAATTTGACTAAAGTAATGGGTGAGAACTTCAAGGTGATTATTGAGGGTGAATTATAGGTGTTTCTTATCTTTACTGGAAAACAGGACAACTAAGACAGTGGTTTTCCAATAATGTCCTTTGTTATGTTGAGCACAATGACTATTTTCCAGGTGGCCTGGCCTCTCAGGGAAGCACTAGCCAAGAGCTCAGGTCATCCCAAAGGAACCAGTGGAGGACAAGCCCAGCAAAACAGAAAACTGCTTAAATAATGCAGACTGAGGCTTGGGCTGGAATTCAAATCATTTTCTTATTAGGTGATTTTCCAGTGATTGCTTTATAGAAATACTGGAAGGTTGGAAATCTTTTTATAATGTTTTTGAAGTTATTTCATGATGATTCAGTTTCTATTTCTGTTCAGAGTACTAAGAGTATTTATAATCTTATAACTGCTTTTTTTTCAGTTATTTTTATATCATTACACAAGAACTCTTTCCAAATGGTAAATTGCTGACACTCTCTTCGTATTGGCTTGACTGTTTTTCCTCATTTTATTGGTTTTGATTATGTAAATAACTACCATAAAGTTCTCAATGCAAGCTCCTATTGAGGTGTGAAGGACAAGCATTCCCAAGAAATGCAATTTATTAAAATGCATAGCTTTATAGGGAACACTAAAGACCCACACAACAACATGTAGCCATAATGATTAAAATGCCTCTGGTAATAACATTTTGACTTTAAGTTAGCGACAGCAGACTGGAATCTTTTAAGCATCAACCACTACCTGTTACTGTGGGAGGTGGGGTGGGGGAGTGAACATCGTGCGGCTCTGATGCAGAAACTAGATAAGTTTCTGGGAATAGTGGAAAGATAAATGATGTCATTTTTCCATTATAACGTATAACACATTCTCCAAAACTTCTGGTTCCTCACATATACTTTGGCGATCTTCTTGCAGCACTGGAAGAATATTTGGTATGACTGAGAAGGGACACCTGTGTAAACTGTTGGTAGGCAACTTTCTTTGCAACTGGGGGAATAAGTGCCTTGGTCCTGAAGAGGGAATCTGAGCAGTACACCGCAGCACAGCATCTACTGATTTAGAATATCTACTGAATTAGATATACTGTGTCTTAAACCAATCCCTCAAACAACATCTAGGTTGTTTTGAAACAGTCCTTATTGTGAATAATGCCACCACCAATATCCTTAGGTATATAATTTTGCATAATTGTCCAGTTATCTTCTTTCGTTAAATTCCTAAAAACAGAATTGCTGGGATCAAAGAATGCGCTGGTGAGAAGGTCACTAGCATCCTTAAGAAGCTCAGTGGAAAGAAGCCTTTCCTCTGAAAACCAGATGCCATTACAGAGTGGAGTTCATGATGGCAATGGGGTGATATGTTCCCAGAATAATAGGGGCCATGTGGTAGCACATAACCATCAGAAGCAAGGGGAGCACAATTATCATAATGAGTGACAAGGGTGGAGTGGCAGCAGGGGATCTTAGCCTCTATGGACAAGATAAATGGGCAGCCCATAGGCTATTTCTCAATCTATTCAATGAAAAGAAATCAAGAGTTGATGATCTGAAGACTACGGGCAATCACTACAATAAAAAGTCACACTCTTTTTTTCCAGTTTTTGGACTGAAGATAATTTTTAGAACAAGAATATTTTGACTGAAGAAAAGAATGGTTCCCAGAAAAAGCACCCTGCAAAGTTACAGCAAGTACACATGGTATTGATTTCCCCAGTCCTTTTCCAAATGGAACTATAGCCATTTACTTGAGCAACTGTTCACTAAGGGAAGGAGGATACAGAATATTTCTATGACTTTTGGGTACTAGGTCTGAGTTGATATTGATACCCAGGGATCCAAAGCATCATCTTGTTAGAGTGGGGGCATTTAGGGGCCAGGTAATAAAGTTATGGTCAAGGCCCATCTCACAGTGGGTCTACTGGCTTCATGGACACACGCAGACATCTCTCTTGTTCCCAAATACACAATTGGAGTAGGCTTGATATTTGGCAGTGCCCTAACATTCGTTCTCGGGAGTATGGAGTAAGAGCTATCATTGTGGAGAAGGCTAGGCAGAAGACTCTAAAACTACTTGTCCTCCAGCCAGTACAGTAAATAGAAAATACTATTGCATCCCAGGGAGAATGGCAGAGATCAGTGACACCTTTAAGGAAATAAAGGATGCAGAGGTGTTTCACTTTAATTCACCTTTTATTCCATTAATTCACCAGACTGGGTCCTACAAACTCAATCAGACAGCTTGAATTAGAAATGCTGTGGCTGACATGGCATATTTTCTTAGACATATTAACACAGCCTCAAGCAAACAGTATGTGGTTCTTTTCTATCCCTATTGGGAAGAAATCATTTGATCAGAGATCAGAAATAATTTGCATCCATTTGGGGCAGACAGCAGTGTATATACAATATCTTGCCATATGGGTAAGTTGACTTTCTTGCCCTCTGTAATAATATAGTTCAACGAGATCTGGACTCTGGACATTCTGCAGAATATCACGTTGTTCCACCATATTTATAACATTATGTCGATTGGACAAGGTGAACAAGAAGTAGCAAGTATATTGGAGGCCTTGGTAAGACCCGTGCGCTACACAGAGTGCCGATAGACCTTCCAAACATCAGTATAGTTTTTAGGAGTCCAGTGGTTTGATGCATACCAGAATTCTCTCTAAATTAAAGAAGATGCATCTTGCATCTCCCTCCACTGAGAAGGAGGTACAACACTTGGCAGGCCTCTGCAGGTTCTCAAGACAACATATTTTATTCTTGGGACTATTGCTCCAATCCACGTCCTGGGTACAAGAAAATCTGCCAATTTTGAGAGAGACCTAGAAAAGCAAAGGGCTATACTACAGATCCAGGCTGCATTTCAAGTGGCCCTGCCATTGGGGTCCTATACTCTGGTATTAGACATACATCCTTACCTAAGATGGGGACTGTTATAATAATCCAGGTAGTACTTGGTGGTAGCTTGCACCAAGATGGTAGATATAAAAGTGGTAATAAGTAGCTGAATAAATTGTGAAGGGAGAGCTAACAGGATTTTCTGATTAATTGAATGTGGCTTGTAAGAGGAGAGAGATGAGTCAGGAGGACAAGGTTACCCATTACAGAGTACTTGTTCAAATATTTGTTTAAGTATCATCTACAACAACTAGACTGAAAATTCCTAGAGAGCAGCAATCATGTCTTATCTTAAATCTTGCAGACTTCGCTTAATGCCTGGTGCATAGTAGGCCCTCGAAGAAATTGCTGAGGGTATTTTAATGCACATATGTGTCTGAAGAATTGTCACTGCAAATATTCTGATGAATTTATTCACTAAAATAAAGATTATTTAATCATAAGAATTATTTGTAGTTGTAGAACATTAGTACTCTTAGTCTGATTATGGGTTTTTTTTTTGGTACACGGATATAGGAGATAAATGAACAAGACATGACCCAGAATAGTTCAATGTTATTTTTCCTGATTCCAAAAGTGCAATTATTGATTTTATTTTTATCATGGTTAGAATAATACTAACATTTGTCATCTCTGTCTTTTAGCACTCAGCTCATGTGGAGCTATTAAAAGTTGCCCTTATAGATTGTCTCATAAATAAAACAGAGTTGTAGTACATGGTGCAGCACATCCTTTTAGAAGGGTAGACAAATGCAATCTATATGCTATAATGTTAGTGTGACTAGGACATTTGGGTAGCGATCTGTGAAGATAATGATGAACATACTTTATAGATAAATTATGTATCAATTTTTCTCTTGAAAAAATATATTGGAGATGAACTTCATTTATGACTGGTTTTCTTTAGAAGGGTTAGAAAAACTGCTGTTTTATTGTATGCTATAGGTTCTCAAATCAATACTTACTTTGTCCTATGCCAGTGCCATCCTATCCATTTGTTAAAATAAACAGTAAAAAGTGACCTAGTTACTGTACTCTCAAGTCAACTTCCCGAATGGTAGATACTGGAGAATTAGTACCATGACTTCTTCTGATGGTATTTTAGAGTGTCTGATGAATACATTTCTTAGGTATTGTCACTCTTTCTTCTATATTTATTTTCTGGCCACTCAGTACTTCCAAGGGTCTTTATCTATCATGTAATGATTCTAGAATTAGTGTCTGCAGTCCTTGTGAAGAAATATTTCTCTTTACCAAATTAAAAGATTTATTAATAAGCTCTAGATGTCAACCCCACTTTGATCTGTGCATGTTTGGCCCCACCTCCATCACTTTCTTATGAATGAAGAAGGTATTTTTGTCCACTTGCACATTTGTCTTTGGCATTCTTTTTAAAGCCAAGATGACAGATTGTTGTGGCCGCAGTTCTCTTTTGGGTAACATTAATTCAGCGGGCTCAAAACTAAACAAAAGCTCCTTTTTTTTTTTTTTTTTTTTTTTTTTTTTACCTGAGATCTTTGTTCAGTATGAGAAAAATGACTCACATATGTTTTTTCTGATTTTCACCCAGAGTAGCTATTAGGTGTGGCAGCTTGGTAAGAAATTCATCCGTTGAACCCACCATTTGTTTTATTTGATTGGGAATTATCTTAAATCATTCTTGTTTAACAATTTAATTCCAGGAAGTTCAGGTTTAATCCATGAGACTCCATTTACCAATAATGATTATATATATTTTTTTACCTTTTGGTGGCTCTCTAAAAGGAATATGAATCATGTAAATTTTTGGTCGAGAGAACAGGCAATAGATTTAGATGTTTTGAATGTAAATACAGCAATTTCTAAATCCCCCAATAGGAGTTGTGTAGTCAACCTTTGGCTTCGTAGGTCAATAATCATTATAAAGGACACCAAAATTCTATTTATGGCATAGTTTGGCACAGTATCATTGAAAATCTTAATATGCTAAAATAGAA
>NW_007727845.1:271134-296303 GCF_000696425.1 Galeopterus variegatus | reverse complement strand
TTGCAGCACTTACAGTTGATTCAATTTTGAGATTCTCCCACTCCACTGCTTCTAAAACATTCCTACAAAATATATAATTAATAAAAGATTAAAAACTTGCTAACACTGGGGAAAATTAGACAGTTTAATGATTTTTATAATGATGAAGAAACTGTTCATTGAAAGATTTAAAAAAGTTACAGTTAGGTAAACATTAGTCTTTAAGTGTCTGAAAGTGAAACTTTGTTTATATTTATTCTAAAAATTTATTATTTTAAATTATTTTATAGTTCCTTAAAAGCATATAGTGTTTATACTTGGACATTTTAGATTTTACAAAAAATAATCCTATAAATAGTTGAATGACATAAGCATATTAATTATAGGACACAAATGAAACTATCTTTTAAGAGATTATTTGTTTTGCAAAAAGAAACTGTGGGGAAAAGATTAGGTGATCTATCCACCCAGTAATCAGATGTAGATTATTAAAAAACAAAAGTTTAAGGCCCACTGCAATTACAACAAAAACAAGAAAAACAGGAAAGTAAACTGTGCTATAATATTCCACAGTGTCTACTTCTGACATGAAACCTGGTAGTACAAAGATTTGAAGATGTTTCATATGAGTATATGCTCTTAGAAAAACTTGGAAGAATATAAAGGAAAAAACATTTTATCCAGCCTCAAAATAGGCCATTTATTTACATTTTTTCATTTTGGATAAAATATAATTATGAGTTACTTTTCCTTAATTTTTTTTTCTAGTTAAATTTGATTTACATTAGGTTCTCATTGAGTTACCNAGTTACTTTTCCTTAATTTTTTTTTCTAGTTAAATTTGATTTACATTAGGTTCTCATTGAGTTACCTAAGTAAACAAAAGCAACACCAATTTTTTAAAAAATCATATTTTGCTGATGACCTTTCTTTAATTTTCCATCAGGATGGGGAATAGTGAGAAATATTCAACCAAATTCTCCCTAAGTCCCCTGAACTTTGCCATTTTTACTAGTGAATTTTTACTAAGTTCAATGTTGGTTATAAAACAGAAAAGCAGACAAGTTTTGATGTAACTTTTTTCATTGGGGAAAAATATTTATGGTGTTTTGGGAAATACATAAATCAAATAAGTCAATGTGGTTACTACAGAAATAATAACCAGAATTACAAAACACGGATTTCTTTTTTTGTGTATTACTTTATTTGATTTTTTCAATAACCTATTGAGGTCCCTATTACTACATCATAATAAGAAAAATACCTTAAAAGGTTTATTTATTATTTATTTTTAAGCGTTAATTCAATTTGTCATATCAACTCTGTTAATATGAATGGTGGAAGTGAGGTCTATTACAAGTTCAGTGCCTGGAGAAGCAAGACTTTTTTGTGCTGGATAATATCACATCACTTTCATTTGAAGGGTGTTTACATTTCACAACTAGCTTTCCCAAATATAATCTCATTCGGTTCCCCAAACAACTTAGTTTAAGAACTTGGACAGATACTACATTCTCATTTTCATATGAGGAAACTGAGGCTGAGGAAGTTTCAATGATTTCACCAAGGTAAAAAGTGAGATGAGTCATAGCAGGTATTCACTCCTGAGTGGTATGACTTTAATAATGTAAAATGCTGGGTGGACAAAGAACAGGCACTCAAGGAAGCAGACTAGCAAAGGAGTTGTTAAGCACATAATTATTGCTGGGAGTGGAAAGATTATGGAAATACAAATCTTTTATAAATATTATCACAACAAATCCAAATGCACACTGATATTGTCAATTCTATAGGCTCAGTGTGCCTCCTAACTTCCTACCGATTTTAGGAAGTAGCATATATATCAAGAAAATCATATTGACTTTAGAGTCAATAATTCTTGCTCTTAATCTGCATGATTTTGGTTTTGTGAGAAATAAAGGAGTATATATAATGGAAATTCTCCGAACTTTGCATGAAAAAAGGCACTATATAAATATTGGTATTAGTATCATCATTAACATCTATAATGCCTGTCACCTCTCTACCTCAGAGACATACAGTGAACATTTGAATGAGGTAATGTCTGTGAAGCCTTATGAGTTCTCTAAATGAGAATTAAGATATAAACACAAAATGTTTTTATCAATAGAGTATTAGGTGAATCTGGTCTAGACAGAAAGTAATAAAATTTGGATAGTGAAGTAGACACTGACAGCTTTTTGCAAACAATGTTGGTGACTGGGTACCACTAGTTTGAATCTTAAAATATAAATCTTTGTTTTACGATCATCATATTAGCCTTAATTAAAAATTTAAATATGAATTGTGTAAACACTCTATCCAGAGTAAGCTTATATTTAACAATCCCATCCCGTCTTTAAAAATACAACTGCCATTGTTGTGTTATACCTGATGTTATACAAGGAAGCCAGTTTCTGCATAAAGAAAAGATTATTGCCATTTAATACAATTGCATCCCTTATTTATTTATTTATTTTTTTTGGTAGCACTTGTATAAATCCTATGGAAAGAATGAACTGGGGTCATTAAGTGTGCAGGTAGAACAGATAGGGTTTTGTCATTTAATAAGATTATCTTCTTCATTCATCATTCTTGTGATCTTGCATCAGTTTACAGATAAGCTGAAATACATTTTCAGAATGCATATACAGTAGTCATAATCTCCCTATGCAAGGAAGTTTGCAATGCTGCTTTGAAAATAGCATTTAGAGACACCACTAGTAGAACCATACAGACTATTTTAGGAAATGTTGCTTGATGAGTAATCCTCTTCTGCTTTTACTAGTTTCTCTGCTGTTGATGGTTATCATAAGCAAAACGATAATCTCCTCACAGGGAATCCTGCGGAGTGACATTTAAAAAGTTTAATATTTACTGCTGTGATGTCATATTAGCCTTATATAAATTGAAAAAGGATTCCTAACCTAAATAAATTAATTAAATGGTTTGTCCTCTGCCAGAAGGGGAAAAAAATAGGACTTTAACTGTAAGTTGGAGTCTTCATTACTATTTTAAAGATATCTTTCTTTGGTTCTAGTATTTAAATGAACCCTTATCTTTAGACATAGAAATTTTAAAATTCAACTGCATGATTGCAAAAAGACAAATGCACCATGGATGCTTCTGTTCTATCCTGTCATTACAATATCACAGTGCTTAGGGGAAAAAATATGACAGAACTGGTGTCTTTGTGTTCAAATAGTACCTTCAGAGTCAAACTGAAGATGGGAATTGGAGAGTATTTATNTCTTTGTGTTCAAATAGTACCTTCAGAGTCAAACTGAAGATGGGAATTGGAGAGTATTTATGGACAGCCTCCTACCCCCTGACATACACACAATAAAAGGCATCGTATGTGCCTGAATTTAGGTAACTAAAAGAAATTTATTCAAGGAGCCACTAAGTTACAGAGAGGCAGCCCTACTTTGTCTCACTGCAGTCGAGAAAAGGTTACTTCTTGACATCAAGTCAGATCTCAAGGCCTTAATATCTTATCATCATTGGGAGTAATGAACAACAGAAGAGAAGCCGGTGTTGAGTCACTTTCTCTCTCTCAGACGTGCTTAGCTATTCCTGATTTCTTAAAATCTGAAAAGCCAGAGGCTATACCAACAAGTCACCTGTTATTTCAAAGGAAAGTTTAAAACTATATGGAGATTACTTTTAAAATTAATAGTCCTGGGAAGTTCCCTGAATAGTTTATTTGGCATCTGCCTATTTGATCAGTATTTTTCTGTGACTCTTGTCCAACTCATGCATTGAATCTGGATTTATCTCCACTCCCTCCCGCCTTTCCCCATTGGAGGAATAATTGCTGTTCTTTTCAAATCTCCTAGGATAGTCTTCCGCTCTGCAAAGTTGTAACAAGATGTGACATCCAGTCCTAGTTAATCAGTGTTCAGCCCAAACCCACAGTGGCAGTGAAGGAGGTGGCACTTACAATTTGCCCGTGACACTGACCAGGTTTTTAAGGAATAAGAGTGAGGGAGAATAGCATAAAATACTTAAATTTTTATGGAAAAGGTATAACTTGGTGAAAAAGCACCATCATAAATTCCCAAAAAGTGTATCTTAATGATACACTTAGAGTAAATCATTTGCCTTGAGAGACAGGAGGTCTCTGGTGACCCGGATTGCAGCCACAAGAGACTCCTAGACTAGCTACTTTCAGCTAAATGTACTCTCATATTAATATTTTAAAATGCCATAATGCCTCTCTGAAAACCTCAGAGGACAGATACATCAATTTGCAAGGTCTTCACTCCAGGAAATAGAAACAGGGATAATCTGCCATTAAAAGAAATAGTTCATTATGTCTGCTTCTTGGGAGCACATAAACTATGTCCCTCACATACTTAAGTTGCAAATCCTCACTTTAATGTGAAGGGAAACACCATGCCCTAGAGCTTTATTGTCCCACTGTTTATTAGTACAAAAAGGTTTGTTGTGGTATGAAATCTTAAGCTTGTTGCAGTAATCAATCAGCTTCAAAGAGTCCTTACCCCGAGCCAGATTCATTACAAATAAATCAATTAAACATAAAGTTTCTATTTTCGGGAGGTTCACAATGCAGAATAGAAGCAAATGCATCACAGTTAGAGAAAGGAATTTTCCTGGAGCAATGTCTCTTCACAAAGAGCCCTTTTGCCTTTATTGCACCATGGAGCACATGCTGTAGTTTGCTCTTTTATTTTAGTTAATTGCAGACATTCTTCTTCTTAGCATATATTTTTCATTGGGGAAAAATCACATCCATATGAAAAAGATATGTGGTAAGCTAAAAATATTGCTGCAGGCAGAAAAACATAAACAATTGGTTTGTGTCTTCTTGTCATTATCAGCCTGAACCTCTAGTGAAGCATTTGGGCAATTTCCACTCTCAAAGCTTTATTGTATTTTTTTCAGCCTCTGCGCTAAGATTGTTTACAGTACAGGCAGCTCAGAGGCAGATGCAAAAAAAAAAAAAAAAAAAGAAAAGAAAAGAAAACGCAACAAAACCAAAAACAAAGCAAAAAAAACCCCAAAACAAACAAAAAAAAAACCCTCTCAATATCTCAATGTAAGTCTTCCTCATTATTGAGACAAATACAGTACTACATGTTCTAAGGCAGAAGGCCTCTTTGGTGCACTTTGGGTTGTAGCGATGGGGGAAAACAGGGTTTCAAGACACGTTCCATCTAAGTCAAACTTAGCAATTGAACACTATAAAAGCACTCATCAGTGACTTCCTTAATTTCTCAAATATTTTGTCCTAATGTGTTTTTAATAAAACTAGCTGTTTGCAGAGATTCCTAAGAAGTGAGAGCTTTTGGCTGTGAGAGAGGCCAAAACCAAATGATTCCTTACAGAATATAGTCAAAGTCACTCGTGCCATGGGGAGTAGGGGTGGGGTTGGGTGGGGGACATGTGTGAGGGTGTGGGGTGTGGGGAGGGTGGAGAACAGATTGGTCTTATCACCCTGCTTGTATAATAAAATGCTAGCCAGTCCAAACCCCAAAACAAAAAGATAAAAAAACTCAGCATCCCAATTAAGCATATTTCTCTCCACAAGCACTGCTAACAGTTGTTTTGATGACATACGATATGCTCTACATATGGTGACATGTGACCGTGCACTTCTGGAGCCATTCCAGAAACAAAGGTAGAGAAATGACCAAATATAACGGTAGCAATTCCTATAACACCCTCTGCCGGCCTCCAAGCAGGGTACCTATTCAGTAGGATGTATAAAGCCTCCGCTTAAACATTTCCTCACAGGTTACAAGATGGTGTTTTTGAGAGAGAGAATAACACCCTCTGCCGGCCTCCAAGCAGGGTACCTATTCAGTAGGAAGTATAAAGCCTCCGCTTAAACATTTCCTCACAGGTTACAAGATGGTGTTTTTGAGAGAGAGAAAAAAGTCATCTTTTTCCAAGAATTGAGAGTGTGACAGCGCCAATTTGTTTGTCTGTGATGAGGTTGCATAAAGACCCCTCAATGGTAATAAAACACCTGTTCCGATCATAAACAAAACACGCTGGGAAGAGAAAGGAAAGCATTGCGTGAGCTCTTGGCAGGCTTGTCCAATACGCGTTGAAAACTTCTCAAGATGCGTCATTTTTGGAATGTGCATTCCTTCGATTCGTCATCCTCAACAAAAAACTTCTAAAAGTGTGTGACAATACAAAAATCCATTAATGATAATATCAAATGACCTAATATTTACATTATTAGAATATGAATGCTCAGGGGAATAATGAATTGTGTTTTAATCAAGTAAATCAGACCTTACAATGGGAATGTTTAGTATTTACTAATGGGCAGCATGTATGTATTCTGCAGAGCATTGCTTCATCCATGAAAGCAAATGTTTTTTGTTCACATTTGTTATAGAAATGTCTACTATTAAATCGGGTATTTATTTACTTTCAAGGAGCTCTAGACTTCTTAGAATTGCCTTCAGATGTATTTCAGATACTACAGAGATCATTTGCACGTTGATTTACTTATATCCCTTCATCTAAAAGGTATTTGAGGTGAAATGCAGAAAATACTTCTTAAAAAGTCAAGATATTTTAATTAGAACCCACATCAACAAGCACTGGAAAACATTAAGGATAATAAAACATTAAGGATAATAAAATAATTAGGTTATTTTTATGAAGGAGGTTGATTGAGAGCACTACCATTAAACAGCTTTTGCTACTTCCTCTACATCCTTACTGAAATTATCTCATATAACAATGGAAGATCACGCTGTGTTCTCTTATAAAATTTGAGGGCCATTTTAGGGAGTTTGGAACTGATGATTTTAATAAATATTTTTCTTCTTTTGTAGAATATTCTGTTAGAAGTTTAGATTCTCATTTTTCAGCATTCAGATAATTAAGAAACATCATTAGACAAAATAATTTATCACACAACAAATTTTTAAAATTACATTATCTAAAATAAGATATATGCTTTTTAATTGGTTCTCAAAACACATCTGCTTTGGTTATTTTGACTGAATTAGTAATAGACCAGTTTGGTTAAAGGGGTTAAATCGAATGTATAGACATAGCCAAAATAACAATATTCTTGACAAATATGCTGTCATAAAAATCAAAAGAATGAGGACAATAATGATGGTGACGATGAAAGAGATAAAGAGGAGGAAGATAAAGTTAGTGTGATTTTGCCATCATTGATGTTGAAAATTTCTTTTCCACTCTAAATAAACAAGAGAATTGACTTTATAAGAAGTTTCTGAATTATGGGAGTTAAATCATGAGATGTATCCTTCTGTGCTATTACTAATGCAGAGGAGAATACTTACCTTTATATTTCTTATCATAGGAAAGCTTTACCTAATTGTTCAAAATATGTTATTAAACTATTTATAGAAAAGTGCAAGGGTAAGAATACTTGAACATAGTCTGATTAGATTATTTGAGAGAAGAATTTGACCTTCTTTTGATAACCGATTTATAACTATTCTAATCACTATGTTGGTATTTTGATAAAGTTTTTCAGGAAAATTAGAATGAGAATTTTATCACTACTGTTTGGCTCATACGGAGATTTAGAAAGAGAAACAAAGATTGATGACAGAATAATAAATATCCTAAGTTGTTGTTGTGCATTTTCTCAGTAAGATGTAAGAGTGTTTGGATGAACAGGAGGTTAGCTTCTGCCTGAAGGCGGCCTGCTACCCATGCAGGAGATTAATCTGAGAGCCCAGACTTGTCAGCTAGTCAGAAGAAAGTTGATAAAAAGCTTCAGTGCTGAATCCAGTGACCCCTTATGTATATAGACTGGCATATAAAGAATTCCTTTTTTGTTAATTTATCAGTTTATACATTATTTCTATTTTAACAAATTATTACTTGGGAGGCAGAATAAATATGACTGTGGGAATAGGTGTCCATCACTCAGAAGAGAATTTACACAGTTCAGGAGGCATCAGATTTTTTTCTTGGTAGCTTATTTTTTTTCAATTTCTCAATTATTGTATTGAATAATTTGGAAACCCTGAACTTTCCACTGAAGTTTGCTACAATCCATTTAAAAAAATACATTATGTAGAAAGCATTTAATGCATTTTCTGCTGAATCTGTTTGAGAGTATATCCTGCCTACTTTACTGTGATATTTCTGGCTTTGTGGCAGCTGGTATCAAGAGAAGGAATGACCAGTCTCCTATCTGAACCCTAGAAGCAGAGTATTCGGAGCATGTTTGGACCTGCCTAGATCTGTTGAAACGTCGTTAGTGGGGAAACTTCTCTGAGAAGGCAGTTGAAACAGAGTGCTTTGAATTCTTTGCACTATAATAAGTTACTTATAGTATTAGAGAAAACTCTCATTCCATCTCAGCCTAATTAAATCTCTGAGCTCACCATTCCAATTAAATGTTTAGAGTCAGGAGTATCAACATTCATCTACAGAATAAATTTAATGAGGAAATTTTAGCGTATTCACTTTATGAAAAAATTCATTCATACAGAAGTTAATGTTAAATATTCTTTAAAATTGGCTTGTGGACCAAAGATGCTATTTAGCTTTCTTGGGCTAGTGAGTAGAGAAAGCGGATTTCAGAGCTAGAATGGAAAAACTGGTTAAGAGGTAGATGCAACAGAGAAAGCCATTTAAAGTTTAGCAATGAACAAAGAGAGAAAAATAAGATGGTAGAAGAGAGAAGAACTTCAGGATTGAGTAACAGCAAAATGTTTATCCAAAGTATGGTGTCAAGGGCAGTGGGAAAAGAGGGTCACCATGGTCAAGCTTCCAAGAAGCTCTAGAGGGTTAGATCATTGCAAAGGAATAACCTGAGCTCTAGCAGTGGGGCTGAGCCCTGAGTACAGGGGAGGAATTCACTGGGATGGTTTTGCCCTTCTAAGAAAGTATACGGTGGATTTATCTGTTCCAAGTGGAAGAAAGAATGGCAAATTTGGGGATTGAAGAGTGCTAAGACATTTAGAATTGTTTCTGTGAGCAATATGTAAGAAGATTCATGAAAGACCGAGGAAGAGTTCAATAAAGAGATTTGAGAGAGCCACTGTGAGCCCAGTTCAAATGAGACAACTCTGATTTTGATTCTATCTTTAGGCTGCTTTGACCCACTTTGAAATATCCCAAAGGGTCACAACTTTTCTGCCTTCTCCCTGAACTGCCATGGTAAGGTCATGGTCTGTTTGCCTCAGGAAGAAAAACATGTTTCAAATCTTTATCACCTCCAAAATCAAATTTCATTTGTTTCTTGCACCATATCAAACTAATGTGGTAAATGTGCTAATATAAAAAGGGATAGTAATTGCTTTGCCTAGCCCTACAAGACCTGTTATCATTCCCTCCCAAGTAACATTATTTTTTAGTAGGGTAATTTAGAAAATACTTCTATACCTCAGAAGAGAAATACAAAGTTGGGGAGTTTCAGACAAAATGGGGGGCTTGCAACTTCTGTTAGCAATGGATTTTGAAGGATTTCTTAAATCCCATCACATCATATAATTGGCCACAGGAAATATAAAATATATTTGTGAGTGTATATATATATATATATATATATAAAATACATACATCATTATATATAAATATTACTTGTGCATTAGGGTTATTCTTTCTTAAAAACCTAGAGAGAAAAAATTGTGCTGAGCTGTATAAATATTCTCTCTGATTGCACAGTATATAAAAATAAAATGACACTTTCAAAATACTTTACCCTGAAAACTTTTCTATTACTTGGGGTAGCTCTTCTTAACTGCTTCCTTCATGTTTGGTTTGTGATTTACTGGGACCATTTGGAGACAGCTCATATTTTCTAGACATATTGTAGGTATTTTAATGCCTTAATCAATTTTTGCCACTTTAGTTCCTCTGCTGGGCTAGATTAATCTTCCCCTAGGTTCCCAACTTTCAAAGAAGAACACTTATCAAAATCATCTTTACAGGAAAAAATGAAGCTGCAATTAAAGAAAAGAAAAAAATGTTCATCTCTCCCAGGTCATTTATCATGAATATTGTTAACTATGATATAAACAGCCTTTAGAGTGAAGACTTAAAATAAATATGTGATCTTCAGCTCTCAAAACTGTGTAAAAATGAATATTGCTTACTTTTTAAATTTAATTTAATTTTTATTTTTACGGTACTATTATATGTCACTTCCAAAATAGTAGAGATGCCATACCTAAAACATGTGGTATAAATGAAATGAGGTTTTAAAGCAGGGAAAAAGAAAGTACAGGAGGGCATGGGAAATCCTCTATAAATGAATCTCTAGTATTTAATTTTGGGAATATTTTATTCAGTAGTGATACCAGAGGAGAAGGTCTGGGGAAACCTGATGGCCAGCCTCAACCCACCCCATCCGCTTGCCATGTTCTTGACTTTGCCACAGGACAGAATTCAAGAGCACAGTCACAGTAGAAAGTGAGAACAGGTTTAATGAATAAGAGGTACAGATTTCACAGAGAGCTTGAGGCCTAGCTCTAGAGACTGAGCAGGGTCCACACCAAGTTTAATATTAAAGTAAGAAATACACACTTAAAGCTTAATACAGAGTGCAGGCTGGCCCCAGAGAGAAACAGCCCCACCTTCTGCTGGGATTCAGCTTTTGTAGTTTTGCTAATACATATTCATGCTATTTAATTAATGTTCAATTAAGGGAGTGGTTCCCAGTTATGTAACATAGTCTTGCACATGCTCAGTTGGTCTCCTTCTAGGGTATATTCATTGGTCAAATTCTATCACATGCACTGAACATATTCAAGAATATTCTCTGCTCTTTAGCACCCCTGGTGGAAGGTCATTCAAAGGATAAACTCCCTTCCACTGAGCATGCCCAGTCACTGGGGTCATATAAGCCTATATAAATACCTTTTATTGAGCATCCTCAGCTACTAGATTTGCATAAATGCAACTCTTGTGGTCTCAATCTCCCTCTGTTGGTACTGAAAATAGGTGCAACAGGCAACAATAACTCTCCTCTAGGGGATGGCCTAGAGGAGGGGCTTGAGACCTCGGGCAAAGGCTTAAAACCCAGAGGAGTGTCCTGAAACCTGAACCCAGGTAAAATGAGTACCTCCTATCTCAGTAGGGCCATGTTTATCTTCCCCAGGTTCTAATCTCCACCATGAGCTTCTCTGGGCTCATTTGGTTTTGGCATATATGTGACCTCTCCTTTTGACAATGGTCTTCGCAATCTTGCTTTCCAAGAAGGCCTCAGTTATCATACAAAGGAACTTAGAAGAAAGAGAAACAGTTGCTTTGCTCTTCCGTTGTAAGGAGAGAGACAATAAATTGAATTGACTACTTTTCTTCTTCCTGTCTCCAGAAGTAAAAGGGTACCAGAAATATAAAGTCTGACCCTAACTAACTTTTAAACATAACATCCCAAAGCATATAGCTCTTAAAATTTCCCCTGTGATACCATTCCTCTTGTGTAACTATCAGTAAAGAAAGAAACCACATTCTTAATTCAGAAATAAGCTAGAGCTGCTTCTCTGGGTCCTCTTGATGTTTATATTGATAAAAGCATTTGAGACACAACTAATTTGCAGTCCAGTCTTAGACTTCCAGGATCATTCTCAAAGAAATATTTTTTAAAAACACTTGGAAATTTGATGAGAGCATACATTTTCATGGAATGAAATAAAACTTGGGCCACCTCTAAAATAGATCTAAATTATTCCTTTCTTGAGCTAAAACTTTCAAATGGGAAAATTTCTCCCTCTATCTTCGTCAAAAAAAAAAAAAACAAAAACAAAAATGAGAGCAATATTTGCCGTCACTTTATAAGTTATACTGAGAAAATATGGTTCTGGTCAGTAATTTTAAAAAGCTTTATCTAGAGATGTACTAATTACTAAAAGCCTTTGTGATCATCATTTGTTGCTTTCATTGATGAACCTAGAAATAACTCTGGATAAGAGGAAATAGAGGAGAAAAACTTCAGGCTGACAGACAAGAAAATTGGGAAAGGTAGTCTCCTGGACAGACTTCAATATTAACTTTTTGGAATATATACAGTGGGCCTCAGTTTCCCCAGCTGTAAAAGGAGGAGTCTGAGCCAGAGTACTCTGTGGGGTTCCTCCTAGCATTAAAAGTCTATGTTTAAAAGGCTTTGTGCAAAATAGCAGCTTCAATTGTTATCAAAACAGCATGGTACTAGTATAAAAATAGAAACATGGACCAATGAAATATAATAAAGAATGCAGAAATGAACCAACATACTTACAGCCACATGATCTTCAACAAAGGCATCAAGAATGTATGTTGGGGAAAGGACAGTATCTTCAATAAATGGTCCTGGGAAAACTAGATATCCATGTGTTGAATAGTGAAACTAGACTTCTACCTCTCACCATCTACCAAAATCAACTCAAAGTGGAATGAAGATTTAAATTATAGACCTGAAACTACAAAACTCCTAGAAGAAAACACAGAGAAAGTGCTTCAGGATGTAGGACTGGGCAAAGATTTTATGAATGAGACCTCAAAAGCACTGGCAACAAAAGAAAAAATAAGCAAATGGACTATATCAAGCTAAAAAGCTTCTGCACAGCAAAGGAAATAACACAGCAAAAAGACAATGTACAGAATGGGAGAAAATATTTACAAACTTCACATCCAACCATGGATTAATATCCAGAATAGATAAGGAACTTAAATAACTTTAAGGTTAAAAAAAAGAAAAACAAATAATCTGATTAAGAAATGGGCAAAATAGCTGAATAGACATTTCTCAAAAGAAGACATACAAGTAAGTGGACAACAGGTATATGAAAAAGCACTCAACATCACTAATTACCAGAGAAATGCAAATCAAAACTATTTTGAGATATCATCTCACCCCAGTTAGACTGGCTATTGCCAAAAAGAAAGAGAATAGCAAATGCTGGTGAGGATGTTGAGATAGGGGAACTCTTATATTCAGATGGTAGGTCTGTAAATTAGTGCAGCCATTATGGAAAACAGTATGGTGGTTTCTCAAACAACTACAGAGAGAACTACCATATGATCCAGCAATCCCACTACTGGGTATTTACCCAAAGGAATGGAAATCATCATGTTGAAGGGATACCTGCACTCCTGTGTTTATCACAGCTCTACTCACAATAGCCAGGATATAGAACCAACCTAATTGTCCATTGACAGATGATTGGATAAAGAAAAATGTGGTATATATACACAATGGAATACTATTCAGCCATAAAAAGGAATGAAATTCTGCCATTGGCAGCAACATGGATGAGCTTGGAGAAAGTTAAGCGAAATAAGTCAGACACAGAAAGAAGTTCTTTATGTTTTCATTCATAGGTGGAAACTTAAAAAAATAAAAATAAAAAAAATAAAACAGAGAGAGAGAAAGAAAAAAAGAGTGAATAATAATAATAAGTTGAACTCTCAGAAAGAGAGAGCAGAACTGTGGTTACTAGAGACAGGAAAGGGGGAGGGGGAAGGTGATAGTAAGAAGTCGGTTAATGGACACGTAACAGTCAGATAGGAGAAACATGCTCCATGGGTGTACAATCAAGCTAGGCATCTATAATTAGCAATAATTCACTGCATGTTACCAAATGGCTAGAAGAAAGGAGATTGAACTTAACATTTCTCAGCATCACAAAGAAATGTTAAGTTTTGTAATTACCCTGATTTGATCATCATACATTGTATATATGTATTAATATTCAACTCTGTACCCCACAAGTGTGTATAATCAATACATTTCAATAAAAAAATGGCAGCTTCAACACTGAAAAAAGGTCTGCAACAAGGAAACCCCAAGAGATTACAAAAATGGCAATTCTTGACTTCTCAATGTTTCTAATTTACCTTAAGCCATTTTTTAAAAAATATATGTTCATGCCCTTAGGTGAAGTGTATATTATCTTTCTTTGCTTTTATGTACTGTCTGCCCCATACATCTGTGAACATCCATAGTAGTGAACTCGAGTCAGACAGGAAGGGCAGCTTATGACCACCACAAAATCTAACGAATCGGAGACACTCTGAGTGGGATGTTGATGCACCTTCCTGCTCTTGTTTAATTAAGGATGCATGTTTGGAAGTCTCTTGATAGGTTAAGCAGAAATCTGATTTTGTCCTTCAAAAGAAAACTGGTAATGATATGCTATGTGAACATGTTTCCTTTTCTGCTTAGCAATTTGCATAGGCTCGCTCCCTATTTGTCTCTTGATAACCCCATCAGTCTCATCCCTGCCCTCCTGACCACAGGGCCTGATTGCAGTAATTCCATTTTAGTGGGGCTTTCAGGAGGACTTGGCTTGTGCATTTAGCTTGAGCGGCACGTTGGAGTGATCCTGCCTTCCTGAGAGTGAGCTGCCGAGATCATATTATGCCTGCCTTGATTTCTTTGTAAAGGCTGCCTATAGAATTTCATATTGATTTTTAGCGGGTGCTGTTTCATTTTTAACTCCTTTGTAAGCCAAGAGTCTGGTTATATTAGCGTCTCTTCCCCATCAAACTGACAGGCACTGGTTTTCTGCTTTTCGCGGACTCTGCCCTTTACTCTGTGGTAGTTCTTCCACTATAGAACTTGTTGCCTTTATTGTTTTTGTTGTTGTTTATTTGTTTTAAAAATCCCAGAGCAGAATAGTGCAAGGATATAAGGCTGAAGTGCAATTAAAAAACAATCTAAAATATAAATGAGTAAGCAAAGAGCTTCAAAAAACAGCAAGGAGGGTACAGGATGGCTACCCATGGCAACCTTCCATTGGTCCGTGGAGGGGAGAAGAAATAAGATTTGCCAAGTAATATGAAGCAGGGTCCAGTTGTCAGTTGAACACTGAGAAATGGCTACAGGTGTGACATCCTGAAAGCATATCTTAGTTTCAATGTTTAGCAACTGGCTGCTCCTCAGAACCTTAATTTGGCGTCATTTGTCATAAAGTCTGACCTTCAGCAATACAGATTTATACGTGACACCACACTACATAAACACACATTTTTTAGTGCCTTGGAATTTGCAAAGCCTCTCAGATCCATTCTCTCATTTGAACTTCAGGAAGGCCCTGCACAAAGGCAGGGTAGCTTTTAATATGCCCATTTTAGAGATGAGGAAACAAACACCAAGAGACCACATATTAGTCAACCAAGAAATATATAATAAAACCGGAACAGGAATTTCAGTTTCTTAACACTGAACTTGTTGCTCTTTAATTCCGTGGCAGTCCTCAAGTAACACAAGCAAAAATATAACTATAGCATATTCTTTGCATCACCTTTAAACTTACAGTTTCTTATTTATTTCCTTGTCTTTGTACTTTCAGGGTGTACTTTCAGATCTGTCTCCAGCACAGCAGAGTTACTTTTATCACAAAAGAGAATGACAGAAATCAAGGTCTCCATGTTAAGCATATTATTCTTAACTGCTTAGGGAATTTTCCCACTGGATTGCCCTATTGTATTTTAAATTTTATTTTAGCTCTATTTTCTTGTCTGTAAAGTGAAGGGGCTAGGCTATGTTCCTCTCATTCCATGGTAGTATGATTAAGAGAATGGGAGGTGAAGACAGAATCAGAACTGCAAGTGAATATGATTGTCACAGAATCACAAGTACAGTGCATTATGCATGTTTTAAAACTGGATATAGTATTTATATTCTAAAGTGTTTCCTTATGAATTATCTGCATCCTTCAGTGTACTGTTTAGTCTTACTGCAAACATAATCCTTACACAAATTCAAATCAATTTGTTTAACCTTCATATAAGATACTTAAAATTTTCAAAATGTGTTTATGTCCAAAGATAAAATGTTTAGTTTTATAGAATTCTCTCAGTTGATATAGGGTTTTGCAAGACTGACTGTAAATATCCACTAAAATACTTACATTTTTCCCCTTAGTCATGACTTTCTAGAGTGCGTAAGCATTAGCAATCATTTTAAATTTAGTGATTCCATCTTTTTTACTTAATGCCTCGCTGCTATATTTGTAACCAAACCACGTATTTCAAATTTCAAGAACAAATGGGCTTTGGAAATGCTTATGTTAGACTCAATAATTACCTTTCAAAAACATTTCAAATTTGAAATGAGATAAATGTTCATTTTATATTGTAATAATTCCCCTTATTGCATACAGCTAAACTGATTGGTCATAGAAGTAATCTGCTAAACTAAATATCATTTAGCTGATAGAACTAGAGGAACTTAAAATATTCAGGAACTCAGATCAAAATAAGATTCATAAATACACTCTCATAAAGCCCTTGGATAGACACTGACTTTTACAAGACTCTTGGATTATACATAGAAGGTTTCAGTTTGGCGCTTTGGAAACAAGAACGCTAACATCAGCATCAACAAAACAACCACCACAACACAAAGCCCGGATAAATGTATTTAATTCATAAAATTTTCTCTTTCTTCAAATTTAATTTGTATAATACCATTAGCATGTTCTTAGTAATAAGTCATAATTAACCCTTTCATCTTTCTTTTATGTTTCTAAATAAATAAGAACTCAAATTGAGAGGAAACTTATGGCTTTATTTCTGTTTTTGATTTCTGATATTTTATGTGCAGAAATACAAACCCAGGCTACATGACTCTTTTTCAACTTTTGTGCATGATTTCACCAGAGAATTTATTTGCTGCAAAGGCCACCAGACCATTTTTTTCTTCTTAACACATAACACTGACTTTGTTCTCAAGTTTTTTGACATGATGGCTTTTTATTCCCTTAAGTTTATTTCCTAAGTAGGAGATGATCAAAATTGGTGAAGAGCAAACATATTCCCTTAATAAAATCCATAGTCATAGTTACATTTGCACACAGCCATGACAGTAAAACCAAAAACCAGGCAAAACTCACCACTTTTTCTAAAAAAAAAAAAAATACCTTTCAACATGCAGCTCAGGTTCATTCAACAGCTCGAACAGGTCTGAATGTTTTTCCATCAACCTGGGTCACTGCCTGCACACACTACGGGTGATTTCTGGTTTCAGATGGAACCATTACTAACCTTCAGTGTGCTGAGGTTTGCTTTGAGTCTTAGAGTTTATTCATATTGAAAACCAGGAGATATAAACCGAAATAAAAATACCACGTTCAAAGAGTTGCCTGAAAGTTGAAACCACCCAGCCTCATGCAGCTGCAGCCATTGTGATCCTATGACCAAAGTTTCTGGGCGGCTTACCCTCAGTGACGTCATTAACAGAGTAATTGCCCCCAATTTTTATACACACATCAACTGGTGATGATAGGGCATGGTTTAATTTTTCTAGTCTTTTTGCTTATATCTCAGATTTATTTTATGTGGGGCTTACTCCAGTATCATCATCAGAAAAAAAAAAATGCAAAGAGGCAGAGCCCGAGCTCCAGAGAGCACATTCTCACTCTGATGTTTCAGATACAGAATCTTAGAGTGGACTTAAGAGGAACCAGCTGTACGGGAGCACGTATTGATGACTTGGTTGGCAGTACTTCCCCGCTGAGTGCCAGGCTACAGGTGCACTCCCAATCAATTCCCACATAGCTACAGTTCAGTGAGCTCTTCTGAAACAAAAGAGCATGGCACTGGAGGCTGTGAGATCCAGAAACATCAGAGCAGAGTCCAAAGAGAGCAAATCTCCAAACAAAACAGAGTGCAGTAGATCTAAAGAGACAAAGTGGCAGAAAATAAGGGAGAAAAAAGACAAGGTGTAAGATCTTGCTAGTTGTAGGATCAAATACAGAGAATTGCCCTATGTTGTACAGAACAGATAACTGTTGTTGAATTACGTGAAATGGAAGAAACAAATACAGTACTTTAAAAAAAAGACAGAGAGAGAAGTAATAAACAGTGAAACTATTACATACATGATATACATTAGCTTTTAGTAAATAAATTTTTTATAATAATAAAATTTGATAGTAGAGCAATTACAGCTTGAAAACTGACTTTGCTTACATTTTATCTAGAACATTGGTTGCTGTGTTTTGCAATCCCTTTTGGTGCATCCCAGGTTCTCCTGTGAGAGTGTTCTGTATCTTTGTGTCTATGTTTATGAATTATATATATATTTATATATGTATATTCCATTTATAATCTGATAAATGGGACCTGCTGGAGA
The DNA here is from genome assembly GCF_000696425.1 of Galeopterus variegatus. Classification (NCBI taxonomy): domain Eukaryota; kingdom Metazoa; phylum Chordata; class Mammalia; order Dermoptera; family Cynocephalidae; genus Galeopterus; species Galeopterus variegatus. The sequence goes on along the minus strand of NW_007727845.1, from coordinate 278,284 downwards.
GTAAAAATGTCTTAAGAGAAATTTAAAAATATAAAATATTTTATGTTGAATTTTTAGAAACAAATTAATAAAAATTAACCTTTTAAAACTCGAAAAGAAAAATATTTGATTTTCATCTAGTTTGAAAAGCTTAAATTGATTTAAAATGTACAGAAATACTAAGTGATTTTAAAAAACATTTCTAATAGAAAAACAGCCGGGCCTTTTTTTGTGTTAATGTTACTGGCCTGTAACTCAATGATTTAAAAATATGAGTTTTATTAAAAATTCTTCAATATCTTCTTGATGCATATGATCTATTGTTAAATTGGGAAAGGGTAAACAGATGACTTAGGTAGAAATCCATGATGAACTGAAAACTAAATGTTACTAATTTGTGTAGTAAGCATCATGGAATAAAGAAATCAGAATCAATGAACAAAAACAATCATATTTAACTAAAGCAAAAGCGTAGGCATGCATTTTTAGTAGGTTTTATAGGACGTGAGAGATACGTGTGAAATAAAAATTTCAGAGCTGAAGTTTCTAAGTGGAAGATGAGTTGTTTACAATATTGTGAGGTCTCTTTTGAAAGTGTCTTATACAATTTCTTTCTAAAGTAGCCCACACACAATTAACTAGCCTGAACAATTACACATAAAATTATAATTATATATATATATATATATAAATATATATATACCTTTGCCTTAGACACTTTTTGCATTTTTAAATGTAGGCATGCATTTTTAGTAGGTTTTATAGGACGTGAGAGATACGTGTGAAATAAAAATTTCAGAGCTGAAGTTTCTAAAGTAGCCCACACACAATTAACTAGCCTGAACAATTACACATAAAATTATAATTATATATATATATATATAAATATATATATACCTTTGCCTTAGACACTTTTTGCATTTTTAAACATACATTTCTTTTTAAGTTGAAATTTTTAATAATAAAAACTGATTATATAGCAATTAGCCCTTGACAATGACTTTATTTACATAATCTCAATAGATTGATCAGTTATTAACCAAGACTCTTGTCCTGTGAGATATTTACAATACCGTCTAAGAAAACAGAACAAACATCTATTTTTCACAAGCTCCTTTTCCTTTTTCAGCTTCCAGGAATCAAGCCCGACAGTGATGAGATCAACAAGCCTCCCTCAAGGTAAAAATATCTTTCTCTTCTGACCTCCCCTTCTCTGTCCTCATGGCACTCCATTCAATAAAGTGCAAACTATCGATGGGTTCACTATCAATCAGTAAGGACTTACTGAGTACCTTTTCTAAGAGGCACAGAAATGTGCAAAATAGGCCTGGACTGGAAAGGGTTGGGGTAGGATGACAACTTAACTGTCTGTGTGCATTTGGGCAAATCACTTTCCCACCTGCTCTAGTCTTCATCTGTAAAGTGAAAGTGAGGGAAGGTTAATTCTAAGATTCCTTTGAGCTCTCATGGTATCTGCACATATTTACATATTTATTTCTTGGGGTAGGAAGTGGGAGGGCATTCAGAGAAATAAATTTGAAAGAGTTGAAATGCTCTGAAATATACAGTTTGTTAAACTTATTCCAAAGAAGTACAGATGCTATTTTTCTCCTCACCTGCTTTCTCGTTTTAAGGTTTATATTTTCAGAACGACACTTCTGAATAAATAGATGGGGCAATAAAACCAGCAGTTTGTTAAACTTATTCCAAAGAAGTACAGATGCTATTTTTCTCCTCACCTGCTTTCTTGTTTTAAGGTTTATATTTTCAGAACGACACTTCTGAATAAATAGATGGGGCAATAAAACCAGCCATAAAAGCAACCCAGAAAGGTGGCAATAAAATATGAATCATGGTTCCCAGGGTCAGTAACACCGTCAGAATGTACATATCACTGCGTATGACACTAACAACTGTTGTGTTCTCTGGCGGGAGGCATATGCTAACCTAGGACTGAGCAGACATTGAAGTGAAAGGGGAAAAATGACATAAAAGAAACTCTCTACGACTCAGAGCCAGTCTGGCTGAAAAAGCTACCATTTGGAAGAGTTGTAGCTGAGTCCAGGTACGATCCAACAGATGAAATGGGAGCCAACAAATTGAGGGAAGCAATTTCTATCTTTGATTCTGTCCTTAACTTGATGTGTGATGTTGAAGAAGATTATCAACCTTTATATATCAACTTCTCCACAGTGAGCTGGGTGAAATAACACTTTCTTCTCAGTTGTATGTGTTTTTTTCCCCCTAAGACTATAATATTTATAAAAGGTTTTTAGTCTCTTTATATGGAAGAACTCCATACAACCAAGAAGAAGAACTGTATTCATTTTCCACTACAAATGTTCATGAATTAAAATGAACAGTGTCAGAGCAATTTGCTAAACTATATTTTGTAAATACAAATAGGAATTTTCCACATCATATACAGTTCAGTCTATTGAATTAGGATGAACATTAACCAAAGAGAATACAATAGAGGAACTATAATTTAATAATGGTACTAGACAGCTGCCTCCCACTTAGCAAGAGGTTATAATTATTTACATTTGGGTGTAGAAAGAAGAGAAAATGTGTCATCTTTTTGGTTACTACTTGCATTCAAAATGGAAATGATCATCTCTAAAAAGTGCAGTCAGCAATATGAATTAATTAAAATCATTAACTTTGATAGTGGAAACAGAAACATATCAGATAAAGAATTTCTCTAGTTCGTGACAAGAGGTTTTCAATGAGAAGAAAAAATCTTGAAAAGAGAGAGAAAGGATATCATGACTTTTTGACATATTACAGCAGCCACATATCCAACAGTAGTTCACACAGTCATGGGAATACACAGGAGAACCACAGATTCTAGTGGTCTGCACCTTGCCTCCTGTCTTTCACTCAGAATTTTTAAGGCTTATCTTTAGTATGTGCACTGCTCCCCGGATACAGATATGTGTTAAAACCAGGGATAGTAAATAGAATGCCTCTCTGAATTCACTTAAAATAGAGACCTTTTCCTGTCCAGCCACTTTGTGATAATCAAATTTCTATTCGATTAGCAACTAGATTTAAGAATAGAAGATAATCATAGATAGGGGTGCTTTCCACCATCTTCTGATAAAATTATGCTCGTCTATTCTACAGTCTTTCCTAAAATATTAAATTGACCATGAGTTTGAGAAAAGTCTTGCTTTGCTGTATGTTCTCTGTCACTGAAGTAGTTTTAAGGATAAGATGTCATTCTATGCTCATGGGTATGTCTTTGCCAGTTTACTAAGGGTGAGTGAGGTCATGATACCCAGCACATCTGGACAGACTAGGGGTTCAGAGTGATGAGACCTAATAACTCCATTTTGGAGAAAACGGCCCAAACCAGGACCAATTAGGAAACATGTACAGTAGAACAGAGTATTGGAATGTGCTAGAAAATAGAATATTTCCAAAGAGGTAGATTTAGTGGTTTTTAGAAGTAAGGGGATTTGAGCAACTAGGAGGAGTTAGGTGGGTACTGGAAATATTTTACCTAAAAGAGAGCTTAGAGATAAGTTTTACCAACTTCACATCTCTTCTGAGATCATGCTCAGAAAACTTTATTTATTTTTCAGACTATCTCTTCTAAGATCATGCTCAGAAAACTTTATTTATTTATCAGACTTATTTTTATTGTGTATTCTCTAAATACCTGATATTTGAATAGATTTAGCAAACTGAAGTTACCTATCACCTTATAAAATGCTTCAAAAAACAACATTGTAAAGCTGCATCCTTTTGGAACTCAAAGACTGTACCCAAATTCATATATACTATATGGGACAAATAAAAAGTCATCCATAAATTAAATATTTATTGAGTAACTAAAACATGCTGGGCACTGTTCTAGGTGCTGGGTATAACTTAGAGAACAACTGAAATACCGCTGACCTCATGGACTTGCATCCTATAAGGGAAAAAATATAGATGGTAAGCAAATAAATACAGAAAACATGAAGTGTGTCAGAATATCATAAGTTTATGGAGGAAAACAAAACAGGGAGAGCAGATAGTGTCCAAGCTAGCAGATAAGGTGGAGATGTGCAATTTCATTTAGAAAATTCAAGGAAAGCCTCACTGAGAAGGAGACATTTAAACCACTATGTGAAGGATCTCAGGGAAAACTTACGTATAGCATTCAAACAAGTCCTACAGCTTTCAAATCGTCTCATATAAGCTCAACTGTTAATGCAACATATTTGAATTTTAAGTTGATTTTTTTAACTTTTATCAATATAGATTCACTCTCATGAAGTTCATATTGTAAAAAAATATAATTATTCCCCACTGTCTATTATCCAAGAAAAACTGAAAGTCTAAGATCTTGAGGGATTTCACTTTCTTAAATCTTTACACTTCTCTATGAAAGCACTTACCCCATAAGAAAAAATGTAATCTTAGTCCTTTACTGTAATGCAATGTGGTGTGTAGCAGAAAGCTGAAAACTGAGAATTAAGAGACCTAGGTTCTAGTTTTATGATTTATACGTTAACTATTAACCTCAGTTTATTGTTTGGAAAATGAAAGCATTGAACTGCTTCAACATTTCCCAAAGGGTGTTCCTCAGAGCACTAGTGCTGGTAATACTTTTAAATAGCAAGGGAACTAATGGACAATTAAGTTTGGAAGCATTGTTTATCACATGGCCTCTAATTGGAGAGTCCAAGGGCATGTCAGCAAGTTAAAGAACCTGAAAAGGTATTGAACAAAAGGAACCCAATTAACTGTCAACTTTGTTTAATTCAAAGTTCCTAAACATACTGAAACAAACTTGGAAAAAGCTAAGATAGATCATAAATGCTAATTTTTTTTTTACAGTTAAGAGATTATGTGATTTTTTTTCATTGTTATTTTCATTCTATCAGTAAAGATAGGCTAAATTATGCTGAGGTTAACAGCCACCCCCAAGCCTCAGGGACTTCAAACAACAAAAGTTATTTCTCCTTATGTGTCATGTCCACTCAAGTTTTGGCTCCACACTTAGCTCCACAGTTTTCTCATTGTGATTCCCAGTGGGCAGGGCAGCCGCAATCTAGATTATCATCTGTCATTGTGACATTAGGAAAGAGAGCCTAGTGAAACCTAATTGTAAGGCACATTTGGGAATATATACTTGTGCTTGGGAAGAGTGCAGGTATCTGGTAAAAACACTAATGACTCCATATTTACCTCCTGACATAATCTAAAGGTTAAATTAAATGTAATAGATGCTGGATTTTATAAACTTACGTTGTTGAGTGCTACATTTTGTTGTATTCTAATAAAGAGCACTGGACTTTATTCCTGCAGGCAATGGTTTACTTGTGGTTAAGTTTTATTCTTTTGAGACTTGTTTTCAATTTCTTTTAGGGTAACCTTTTTCCCTAAAGCTAATTTAGCCCTACTTCTAAGGCATGATCTTTGGTGGCCTCTACTGAATGTTCTGAGTATTTGAGTAGGTTTCTATATTCTGGCTAGTGGGAACTAAACAATTCTTGGCCCTGTGTGAACTCTAGCAATTATTTAGTACACACTCCTCATCAATTATTCAATTGTTCTTTCCTCAGAAGTTGTTTTTGCCTAGCCTATTAGGGTTTCACTATATGCATATATAAGTTGGAATTAAGCTAAAGATTCAAGGAGCCTCCTCAGCTTATTTTTGGAGCTCTTTCTCTGCATAGCTTCCTCCTGTACTGCCCAGCAAATTTTACCTGTCACTTCACTCAGGGAGGCTACCAGGCTCTATTTGGATTTCCCCTCCCTGTACTGCAGTCTAGAAGTTTTCTCTAGACAGAAATCTTGAACAACTGTGGTTCTCATTTCGCTTGTTTCCTTTCTCTTAAGGATCACAGTGCTGTGCTGTCTGTACTTCAAAGTATGAATATAGTTATTTCCTATATTTTGTCTAGTTTTCTAGTTGTTTATGGCAGGCAGTTAATTCCAAGCCTTATTACTCCCTTATGACTGGAAACCCGTCTCCTAAATCTGAATTTAGCTCCTGTTTTGTAAACACTTTGTTTTCAGCATGGCACAGCACCATGTCTTGGAGGTCAACAAAATGGATTTCTTGTTTTTCCCAGAAATAACAGAAAGCTGTAAACATGAGCAACTTCAAACACCGTACTTTCAATTTTCTGAAATATTTCTCTTGGAGCCAATAGAAAAAGTATATACTGACCTAGGTAATTGTAAAGATATGTAAGCAAAGAGACTATTTCTAAGGCAACTAACTCATGTTTCCCTGAAGCATGAATTCATAGTAAAACTACTCCAGTTTTTATAAATATTTATCTCGAAGTCAGGTAGAAATTAAAATGTATTTTCAAGGAGGTAGTGTGAACTTAGTCTCAAAAAACATATACATGATATTTCTACATGATATTACTATTAACAGTATTATACATGATATTATTATTATAATACAATATAATAATATTATACATGATATTTCTTGCTAAACCAATAATTTGAGTTACATTTGAAGATCAGGTATCTCCTAGTACTAATTATGACATTTAGAAATAACCTGAAAAGTTATCATGAAAGGGCTGAAATCCAGACTGTAGTTTGTGGTTGTTGCTGTATCCTAGTGCCTATCTCAGGCACGTAAAAGGTTGACTGAGAGATATTAATCAAATGACTGGATGAATGAAAGATACTGTGATGTAGAGATGTTGTGATGTAGTAAAATTCTTTCTTAGAAGAAAGGCATTGCCCTTTACTTCCTTGTAGTAGTGAGTCAGGCACGTAAAAGGTTGACTGAGAGATATTAATCAAATGACTGGATGAATGAAAGATACTGTGATGTAGAGATGTTATGATGTAGTAAAATTCTTTCTTAGAAGAAAGGCATTGCCCTTTACTTCCTTGTAGTAGTGAGTTCTGAGAAAGTATTTAAGGCCAGGAATGGTGGGTTTTAGCATCAGACAAATGGATGGATATACTTCTCATAAGAATTCTGGAGTCTGTAATAATAAATAATAAATAAATGATGCTATAATGATGTAATAAAAATAATGAATAATGAATAATAATGATGATGATGAATAATAATGAGTATAATGAATTAATCATGTGTACTTCCTATGCACCAAACACTGCTCTATGCATTCTCTATGTTTACCTAATTGATCCTTTACTGCAACACTATGAGGCGGATACTATCACCCCATTGTAC
>NW_007727845.1:264583-269629 GCF_000696425.1 Galeopterus variegatus | reverse complement strand
GGAAGAGAACACTATCTCCTATATTTTGTTATTCAAATATTGCAACAATCAATTTTACTTTCATACTTTATAGTCTGCTAGAGTTAGTTCAAGAGTTCCATTCAATATTGGAAGTTCAATGATGGTCTACCTCTATTCTATTTATTTCTCTGCACATGTCATAACCAATAATGAGTTTGTTTTTCTTTTCTTTTCTTTTTTCTGTGATTTAGTTTGTGGAGAAAAATAAAAGAGTTAAAGTTCCCAGGCTCAAAGTAGAATTTACCAGAAATGAGGATATGTGTAATAATTTTCAATTATATTTACAGATACCATTTTATTCTATTGATTGGAATCTGTATTCAGTGAAGAGGATTATACAAAGGAGATAAGAGAATAAGAAATTGAAGCAAAGCAACCAGAAATGAGGATATGTGTAATAATTTTCAATTATATTTACAGATACCATTTTATTCTATGGATTGGAATCTGTATTCAGTGAAGAGGATTATACAAAGGAGATAAGAGAATAAGAAATTGAAGCAAAGCATTGATGGAAGTTTTCTAACAGCATAAAATGAGACGGCTGTGCCATCCCAGGGGACGTGGGGGTGGACCTGATGCCTGAAACAGTGAGAGCTGTGATGGAATCAATGGCAGTGAATCCCATAACTACTAAATTAGACTTTTCCATTTCTGGATAATGCATGCTGCATTTTGATCTTGATTTAAAATCTAATTAGTTCAGGATCATCATTCCGTTAGTTCTAGCTTCTCTCTGGTGGCTTTGAGAACAGAGCAATAACTTTGTATTTTTGTTTCTGTCCTTCCATGTCTTTGAAGACATGGCTTTTTAAATCTATGACAACAGGTGTCCTCCCATCCCACTCTTGCATATTTTACTGATTACTCTCTTGGTTTATCCTCAAATTCTCTCAAGTCACAGTAACTAATGAAATGCTACATTGATACACATTTGGCTTTTCCAATAAATGATGACAACCAACCATGAAATACTTGTCTTTGAAATTACTGCTTCCTTTTATATTTTTTAATGTTTTATTTCCTGTATATAGAGAGATTGCCTTTATGGATTGGTGTTATTTTTCATTCTCTTGTTTTTCCTTACTGAAATCATTAGGCAAGTCTTGCTTATGTTATGAAGAATGGAACCCTCAAAAAAAAAAAAAAGAATATATTTTAGGTTTGGGAAATGTGAAAGATGAAGACTTCTGAAAAGTGAATGTTTGGTTCTTTGCTTTCTAGTGAGAGTAAAGAAGAGAACTCCAGTCAGCTCATTGAAATAGCTTCAGTTTGTTTATGTGACTGTATCAGTAAGTAATTGATTGAAGACAGTAAGAAATAGTTTCAATAAAAAGACTTTAGGATTTATATATTAGAAATATATTAATCTGTGGTTCACGATTATGGGATTATTTTGAACATAGTTTTGCTTTTCTTTACTGAACACATAAAAAGAAACCTCTGGAAATTACAGCATAATATATATTATAAAAATATAATCTTCACAGTGAAACACAAAGAGTTATGGTCTACAATAATTTTATTCCACAAGAAAGAAAACAGGCACTGTTTTCCTCCATGGGTTTGCAGAAGAAAATGTGAAACATTGATTGAGAACTACTTGTTAATTCACACTAGGGAACCATGTAGATTACTTAATTTTGAAAATTACAATGTCAACAAAACCAATGCTATAAAGGAGTTCAAGGGCCCTACATCAAAATAATATTTTGTTCATTTACTTTGACAAGTGTGGTTTATATACTCAAGTGTTACTTATGATTATATTGCATTTGGATTAACATAGTGCATTTCATTAAAATAATAAAATCTTAGTGATATAGTAACTTGTAAAGAAAGTTGATCACATTTTTCTGACACAGATATTTTAAATAATCAATATACATTTATGGGTGCATTAATGTTACCCCATTTCTCAATCGATCTCTATTCCCTCTTACTCCCCCAGTTCTCTCTCTAACTTTCACTTTCTCTAACATACATACAATTAAAAGTAAATTTAACAATTTCACTACTTTTTTAGAAACTCATAGATTATTAAAAATGATTGTGTGGTTGATAATTCATACATTTCTGTATTCTTAGTCTGCAATCTTCCTATCTTCAAGTGTAGTTGCTATATCTGTGATTGTGTAGCAGATATATTGTTACTAATTTTTAAATAAAATTAATCTATTAAAATTATGAGCCTAGTAAATTATGTAGTCTAATATTATGAATCAAGCAAAAAATGGGGAGATGAAAATATTAGTATATTGATATTAAGAAAAACAGAAATACAAGGGCTCATCATTCTTAAAGTTCTATTTTTATTAAACCTACAATCCACAAATTGATTAATTTTGCTTCTAGGTCAGGGTCCAACTTTTTCTAGTAATTTTCTATACCTTCAGAGAAAGAGCATAGAAATAACATATATAATTATTATTTTAAAAATGATTTTTATTTAAACTTCATCCTAGTTACTAAAATACAAGAATAGATAGACAATAAAAATTAGGTGAAAAATGAGAGCAATTATGAATTATCTGGAAAATATTTATATCTAAATAAATACAGATTTATGTGTATTTATTTATGTTGTGACATGGCATTTATGTTAGATGGATTTCTAAAATAAGTTATATCAATATTACTTTAATTCTTTTTTGTGAATAGATTTAGTTTATATTTTTAAATGACTTAAAGAATGCCAATTTTTAAAACATTTTGTTTTTTCCCAGCTTTGAGGTATAATTAACAAATACAGATTGTATACATTTAAGGTACACAAAGTGATGTTTTGATATATGTATACATTGTGAAATGATTACCACAATCAACCTAATTAACATATCCATTACCACACATAGTTACCTTGTGTGTGTGTGTGTGTGTGTGTGTGTGTGGTGAAAACACTTAAGATCTACTGAGTTAGCAGATTTCAAGTATACAATACAGTATTATTAACTATAGTCACCTTGCTGTACATTATATCTCCAGAATATATTGATGTTGCATAACTGAAGCTTTGTACCTTTTGACCAGAATCACTCCATTTCTCCTGCCCACCAGCCCCTGGCAACCATCATTCTATTCTCTGTTTCAATGAGTTTGACTTGTAGATTCCACATATGAGTGAGATCATGCAGTATTTGTCTTTCTGTGCCTGGCTTATTTCACTTGGCATCCTGTCTTCAAGGTTCACTCATGTCACAAATGATAAGATTTCCTTCTTCTTTGAGGCTGAATAATATTCCATTGTGTACATGTACCATAAATTTTAATCCATCCATCTGTTAATGGAAACTTAGGTTGATTCCATGTCTTGGCTATTATGAATGAACACAATGAACATGGAATGCAGATATCTTCTCCACACGTTGATTCCTATACCCAGAAGCTGGATCATATCATAGTTCTATTTTTAATTTTTTGAGGAACCTTCATACTGTTTTCTATAATTTACGTTTCCACCAAAATATGTAAGGGTTCTCTTTTCTCCACATCCTCGCCAGCATTTATCTTTTCTCTTTTTCATGATAACCATTCTAACAGGTGTGTGGTGGTATCTCACTGTGGTTCTGATTTGCATTTTCCTAATGATTAGTGAAGTTGACTATTTTTTCATATGCCCATTGGCCGTGTGTGTGTGTGTGTGTGTGTGTGTGTGTGTGTTTGAGAAACAAGTATTCAGGTTCTTTGCTCTTTTTCTAGTCAAGTTATTTCTTTTCTTGCTGTTGAGTAGTTTGAATCCGTTATGTATTTTGGTTATTAACCCCTTAACAGATGTATGATTTGTAATTATTTTCTCTCATTCTGTATGTTGTCTTTTTACTCTGTTGATGGTTTCTTTGTTATGCTGAAGCATTTTGGTTTGATGCAATCACATATGTCTGCTTTTGCTTTTGTGCTTTTGGGGTTATAACCAGAAAAATCCTTGTGAAGACTAACATAAAGATGCTTTTCCCCCATGTTTTTTTCTAATAGTTTTACAGTTTTAGTTCTTATGTTTAAGTCTTTATCCATTGTGGGTTGATTATATTACATAGTTTGAGATATGAGTCTAATTTTATTCTTCTGCATGTGGATATCCAGTTTCCTCATCACTATTTATTGAAGAGACTATTCTTTCCCCATTGTGTATTCTTGGCATCTTCGTGGAACATAAATTGACTGTAAGTGGAAGGCTTATTTCTGGGTTCTCTTTTCTGTTCCATTGACCTCTATGTGTTTTTTTATGCCAGTACCATACTGCTCTGATTACTATAGCTTTAAAGTATGTTTTGAAATGAGGAAGTGTAATGCCTCCAGCTTTCTTTTCTTGCTCTTTTGTGATTTCATATAAATTTTAGAGAATGTTTTTTCTATTTCTGTGAAAAATGCCATTGGAATTTTGATAGGAATTGCATTTAATATGCAGATAGCTTTGGGTAGTAAGGACACTTTAACAACAGTAATTTTTCTAATTCATGAATACTGGACACTTTTCCATTTATTGTGTCTTCTTCAGTTTCTCCCAACAATGTTTTATAGCTTTCAAGTACAGGTCTTTCACCTCCTTGGGTAAATTCATTCCTAAGTATTTTTCATATTATTGTAAAGGGAATTGTTTTCTTAATTTCTTTTTGAGGTAGTTCATTGCTATTGTGTAGAAATACAACTGATTTTTGTATATTCATTGTATCTTGCAACTTTACTGAATTTTATTATTAGTTCTTAGAGTTTTTTGGTGAGGTTTTTAGGGTTTTCAATATATAAGATCATATAATCTGCAAACAGAGATCATTTTACTCCTTCCTTTTTGATTTCAATGACTATTTCTTTTTCTTGCCTGATTGCTCTGACTAGAACTTTCAGTACTGTGCTAAATAGAAGTGGTGAGAGTGAGCATCCTTGTCTTGTTGGAGGTAAAGCTTTCAACTTTTCATCAGTGAGTCTTGATGTTGGAGGTAAAGCTTTCAACTTTTCATCAATGAGTCTTGATGTTACTTGTGGGCATGTAATATTTGGCTTTTATTATTTTGAGGTACATTTTTTTCT